>NW_007247103.1:196100-228322 GCF_000164805.1 Carlito syrichta
TTCCCCCTTCCTTCTTTCCCTTTCTTTCTTTCTTTCTCTTCCTTCCTCCCTCCCTCCCTCCTTCCCTCTCTCTCTCTCTCTCTCTCTCTCTCTTTCTTTCTGTATTTATTCTTTTCCTATCACCCGTCTCTTCCATACTCTGCAATATAGGGAACTTCAAATCCAGAAACCTATTTGAGCCTACTTTCTGGATTGATTCAGCCAATGGGAGGCACTAGCAGAAAACTGGAGGGTAGGAAAAGGGCCAAGTAGTTATTCCCTTTCTCTCTACTTTATGTGGTGTGTATGTTTTCTTCACGGCCCCAGCTTCCACCTGGCAAAAAATTTAAAATTAACTAGAAAGCAAGCATACAAAAAAAGGATTAGTGAAACCACACACTGGTTCTCTGAAAAGACTAGTGAAATTGATAAACCTTTTGAGATTCTGATCAAGTAAAAAAGGCTCAGGAATATAAAAGAGCCATCACTTCTGATGCTATCAATTCTAAAAACAGAAAGAATATTAGGAACAAATTTATATGAAGAAATTTAAAAATTAATATGAAAATCCTAGAGGAATACTAAAGTGATACCAAAAAAATAGAAAACTTGAAGTCCTAAAACTTTTAAAGTAACTGAATCTATAACTTAAAACTTCTCTTCAGAGAAAACCTGAGGCTCACATAGATTTACTGGCAAATTATATTAACATTTAAGGAAGAAATAATTCCAATCTTACACAAACTCTTCCAGGTAACAGAGAAAAAAATCATTCTAGTGATGAATGGACTGTGGTTTTGGCCTAAGGTGGGAAGACTGATTCTACCAGATTCCAAGACTTACTAAAAAGTTAGTACTTGAGGCTGTATGGTATTGGAGTCAAGGTAGACAACTAGACCAATGGAACAGAATAGAGAGCCTAGAATTAGTTTTGTGCTTATATAGACACTTGATTCATGACAAAGGTGGTTCTACAGAGTTGTAAGGAAAGGATGGTCTTTTCAGAAAATAGTGCTGAAGCAATAAGGAAGGTCAACATTGAGAACTGGTTAGACAGGAGATGAAAGTCTGGAAGGTCAAAAAGAAAGTGAGGTAACCAGAGGAAAGTAACTGCAGTTTCCTTCAGGATTTAGGGAAAGAAATTAGGGCAGACAGGACCACCAGAATCTAAGCGTGCAGAAAAGAGTTGCCACCCCAGGCGCTGGGCCCAGGGAAGAGGTGGATGGTGGCCAGAGCTTTGACTTTGAAGGAGGGACCTCCACATCAGAGAAAAAGGAAGAAAGAGAGGGAAGAAAGAAGGAAAAAAAAGGAAGGCTTCTCCTTTCTCTTGTTTTCTGATTTCATGCCAATATATATCTTCCTAGAGAGCCTAATGGGAAACAACGAATAAAGAAGCCTGTGAAATACAGTTTTTTGTCTTCTTTTTTTTTGAGAGATGGTTTCACTCAAAAAAACCATCACAGCTCACTGCAATCTTGAACTCCTGTGCTTAGATGATCCTTCTGCCTCAGGCTCCCAAGTAGCTGGGACTACAGGAATGTGCCACCATGCCTGGCTAATTTTTTTTATTTCTGTAGGGAAAATTAAAGGCTGGTCTTGAAGTCCTGGGCTCAGGCAATCCTCTAGCTTTGCCCTCCCAAAGTGCTGAGCCGCCACACCCGGCCAAGAAGCCTGCAAAATATAATTCACAGGCCCCTGGCCCCAGTATTACAGAGCAGAAGACGGAAAGGTAAATCATCAGCACTAGCATCCATATGAAGAAGTGAAAATGAATAGACTTTTATCTCATACCTTACACATCATAACATCTAAATATTAAAGGCAAAACAATGAAATGTTCAGAGGAAAAAAATGTAGAAAAAACATTTTATTATTAAAGAGTAGACAAATATTTCTTAATCAGGTCACACATACCACTATCTAAAGAGGAAGCAACTAATAAATTCAAGTTCATAAAAATTAAGAGCACATGTCCATCTAAATTTACCATTGAATAGAGTGAAAAGGCAAGTACTAAGTGAAAGATAATTGCAATAATTATGTCTGAGAAGAACTCATATCTAGAATATGTACCTATTTTTCTATTGAGTTATTTGCCTTTTTTGTGTTGATCTGTTAATTTATTAAAAAGTCAAGAATTCGCATCATAACCATTTTCTTTAGAAATATGGATGAAAATAATAGAAGAAATAAATTTAGCACTCAGGTTGGGTGGGATTGGAAAGAGGAATTTTGCTTTTTTTTTTTTTTTTTTTTAGTTGGAGTCTCACTCTGCCCAGACTGGAGTGCAGTGGCCGCTCCCGGCCACCGCAGCCTCGACCTGCTGGGCTCTGGCGATCCTTCCGCCTCAGCCTTCCCAGTAGCTGGAATTACAGGCACGCGCTATCATGATTGGCTAATTTTTTGATTTATTGTAGAGATGAAGTCTCGCTGCCCAGGTGGGTCATGAACCCATGGGCTCAGTCAATCCACTCACCTCAGCCTCCCAAGGCGCGGGATTATAGGCTGAGCCACCGAGCCCGGCCTGAATTTTGCTTTTCATTATGAACTTCACAATGCTATTTTACTTTTTTTATTACTGTTTTCATTTGTTGCTTTGATCAAAATTAACAAACAGAAATACAATTTTTAAATTATTGAATATGTAAAGAAACATTGGCAGAATCAGATTAATGGAGAACAGGACCAGAAGGAATCACAGCCCAAACCATGCCTGTAAGAAGTTTAGAACCAAGTAAAAAGCAGGGCTTTCCAATGATGTTAATGGATAGTGAAACAGGGAATTGTTATATAAGTAGAAGATCAGTTCAATTGGGGCAAACTGCATAGTCAGAAAACAGACTCACATAAATGTAGAATTGAGTTTGCAATAAATGTAACACTTCCAACTGGTGGGGAAAAGATAACTACTCAACATATGGTTTTGAGACAATAGGTTTTAAATATGAGGAAAAAAATAGTTAGAATTCTACCTAATGCCATAAATAAAAATAAATTCTAGATGAACTATATATCTAAAAATTAATATAGGAAAAAATTTAAAAATATGAGACTATTAGAACACATAATTTGGGCAGAAGAAAGTTTTCATAAGTAGGACAGAAAAATAGAGATGAATATGGTAACCTATTTTATGCTTACCAGGCTTTCCCTTCTTCCATTCTTCTATGACAAAACTCTTGTCTTCTGTGAAACAGTTTTAGTAGTTTGAAATGACTGAGTAGTTTGAAATAATTGACCTAGCCACCAGACATGGGAATGAATATACATTACATGTCTGTCAGAGTGCCCATTCCAGCTAGCAGACTTTCCTGGGATTCCTATACCACCTCCATATCTATCCTCTCTCCTTTCTCTCCTCTCTCCTTTCTCCTCTCTTCCCTCTCTCTTCTCATCTCCCCACCTTCTCTTTTCTCTCTCCTCTTCTCTCTCCCCACCCTTCCTTAGGAATCATGAGTTGTAAGAATATGGACCGTGTTTCCAACAAGGTAAAGGGAACCTCATAGAAAAGAAATCCAGAGAAGTGATAGATTGTGAGAGAAATTATTCTAATAACATGGCTGAAGTTGTGATTCTACTTGTAGTTTAGGACTGAGTAACTCCAGAATTCTCAGTTTTGTTGTCAATAAATTGGTCTTTTTATTTGAACCAGACAGAGTTGACTTTCCATTACTTTAAGCCAATCACCTTCAGAAACATGTCTAGTGATTCCAAAATTATGTTGGTTAGCGTCTCAGTTTAGACCTCATAAAACTACAGCTTTATCAACAATGAGAAATAGTATGAACAGAGTAAAAAGATAAATGATGGAGTAGAGTGTAAAAGATTATGACAAACAATGAACAAAAGATCAATGTTCAGCATACATAAGACTACCGTTGGCTGGGTGTGGTGACTCAAGCCTGTAATCCCAGCACTTTGGGAGGCCAATGCGGGAGGGTTGTCTGAACCCAGGGGTTCAAGACCAGCCCGGGCAATTTGGCGAGACCTCATCTCTACAATAAGTAAAAAATTAGCTAGGTGTGTTGGTGCACAGCTGTAGTACCAGCTACTCAGAAGGCTGAGGTGGAAGGATCTCCGGAGCCTAGCAGGTTAAGGCTGCGGGAGTCATGATCGTGCCACTGCACTCCAGCCTGGGTGACAGAGTGAGACTCTGACTCAAGAAAAAAAAAAGGCTACCTTTGATTCAGTAAGGAAAAATAAAATAAAATAAAATAAAATGACTCTGAGGAAAAATGAAGAAAAATGATGGATTGCATTAGTCAAAACTCTTTCCTTTGGGAATGATAGAGCCTAACTCTTACTCTTTTAAGCAAAACAAAGTGGTGAGGAATTTATTACTTCAAATAACTGACTGAGATCCCAAGGGAGCAGCATGCCTCAGAAATGGCAAGATTCTGGTGCTCAGATATTGCCCACAGCAACTGCTTGCTCTCCTTCTCGTCATCTCTTGGTTCTAATTCTTTCTTTTTCATGGGTAGGTTTCATTGTGACCCAAGGTCTCTTCACATGACAGCAGTGTATTTTCCAGCAGCTGCAGGCTTGCCACAACTGTTTTGGTTGTATTATAAAATCCAATAAGCCGGACTCGGTGGCTCAGCCTGTAATCCCGCGCCTTTGGGAGGCTGAGGTGAGTGGATTGCCTGAGCCCGCGGGTTCGAGACCCGCCTGGGCAGCGAGACCTCATCTCTACAATAAATCAAAAAATCAGCCGGGTGTGGTAGCGCATGCCTGTAATTCCGGCTACTTGGAAGGCTGAGGCGGAAGGATTGCCGGAGCCCAGCAGGTCGAGGCTGCAGTGGCTGGGAGCGGCCACTGCACTCCAGTCTGGGCGACAGAATGAGACTCCAACTCAAAAAAAAAAAAAAATCCAATCTAAACTAGGTTAAACAAAAAGGAAACTCACTGGCTTATGTAATCAAAGAGGTGTAATCTAGGGTAGGGCAGGCTTTGAGTGGAGCTTAAGTCAAGAACCCAAGCAATATCAACTAGGACTCATTTATTCACACTATCCTGCCTTCTGCTGTGCTGGCTTTATTCTCAGGTACAATACAACATGCTAGCTTTCAGCAGTCCTAGGTTTTCCTCATCCTTGATACTCTTAGTTCAGTGGAAAAAGTGTTTTTCTCTTTTAACAATCCCATATTTCAGTGGCTCTGACTGGGTCACATGGTGTAACAGCCTGACGGGGGTCTTATGCCCACTGCCCAGAAAAATCAAGACTGACAGTTGTTACAGTAGAGAAACAATGTAGTATCACAAAGCAGCTGAGCAAGGAAGATGGAAGGTATTTCTTAAATCCTTCTCCCCAAGAATTCAAAGACTAGAGTTTTTAAGGGTAATTTGGTGGGCAAGGGGCTAGGGACTGCTGACTGGTTGATGATGTCACAGGGGTGTTGAACCTGTCTTCATGCTGCAGAGCCAATTTCTGGGAGGGGGCATCACAGGACCCGTGCAGCCAGATTCCTGGTATGTGTTCTGGGCCCAGGTGGGGCCTTGGGTCCATCAGCATCTGAAAACTGTCTCAAATACTAGTATAAGGTTTTTCTAATCGATGCTACCTATAAAGCAAGTCCCACTTCCTGGACACTGAACCATTATAGAGGTAGTTTAGGAGGAAGGTATGTGGGAGATCTCTGGAGGTTGGAGTTGCTTTTGTCCTTCCATCTCTGCTTTTATCCTCAAGGAGATGCAATCTAAGGCCCATTGTTGAAAATATGCTTATCAGCCTGTGGGGCAGCTTCCACCCTCCCCAGGGTTCAGGACATGAAGATAATTGTCCTCCACTGGAGTGAAAGAAAACTTAGAAACAAAAAAAAATTGTTAAATTCTAACCATCACTGTAGCTTTTCAGGCCTCTGTTCTCTTCTATAGCTTTGACTCCATGGCCTGATATTAACCAGCAGTACTGCCCATCAAAAGTAAACTGGATTTAAAAAATGTGGTACATATACACAAAGGAATATTATGCAGTCATAAAGAAGGACAAAAATATGAACTTCACAGCAACTTGGATGGATTTAGAGTCTGTAATACTCAGTGATTATCACCGAAACAAAGAACTGAGTACCATATGTTCTCACTCATAAGTGAACCTGGAACAATTGTCATAATACTACGAGAAAGGGATTAGCAATAGTGGGAAATGTCGGGGGGGGGCACCCTTCATCAATAAGATGATCTCAAACCAGGTGAAGCGGGGACCAAAGTGAGGCCCAAACTTTACCTGTACAATGACTATTTGTAAACCTAATACTGAATTGTTCCCTACATCTTTAAAATAAAAAAATTTTTAAAGTTTTATTTAGGTGGTTTCAATGGCCATGCTAAATAATCTCTGTGGCCATGGGTATGTCATTGCTCAGATGTGAGTTATATGCCCACCCATGGGCTCAAAGAGAAGTCACCTCCACCCAAAGCAGAGGAACTGAGAGTGACAGCCTAATCCTTAGGAAGACTCTGAAGCATAAGCTGCATGGCATACTTGTGCCCCAGCAAGGCAAGGGGGCAGCATTTTGCACCTCCTTATCTTTGGGCAAGGAATACCTCCCAGAGGGATAATCTTCCAAGCAAAGTGATCCTTTTTTTCTGAGGGAAATTCTCTGAAGAAAGGTGTAGCTATGAGCCTCCAGTGACAACGCTCACCAGAACTGGAGCTGGGGCACAGGCCAGTCAGAGACATCTGGTGGGATACCAACAGCAACTACTGCAATGAACTGGCATTCATTCGTCTGCTGGGCTATTTGTGGGCCCTGTGACAGGGGAAGTGGGTTCTTCTTTCCTTTTCTTTTTCTTTCTTTCTTTTTTTTTGAGGTGGAGTCTTACTCTGTCGCCCAGGCTGGATTGCAGAGGCACACTCATGGCCACTGCAGGCTCAACCTGCTGGGCTTAGGCGATCCTTCTGCCTTGGCCTTCCAAGTAGCTGGAACTACAGGTGTGCATTACCATTTCCGGCTTATTTTAAAAATTTTTAAAAATTTATTGTAGAGACAAGGTCTTACCAAGTTTCCCAGGCTGGAAGTTTTGACATACATGTAGGTAGTGAAATAGTTCCTGTAGTCAAGTAAATTGCCATGTCCATCACCTCATAGAATTATTCTTTTTTGTGTGTGGCAACAGCACCTATAATCTAATATTTTAGCAAAAGTTCCAAATACTATATAGTATTATTACATAGTTTTCATGTTGTACATTAGGTCTCTAGAGTAGCTCATCCCACATACCTACTACTTTGTATCCTTTGATCTACCTCTCCCCATTTCCTTCTCTTCACCCCATAGCCTCAGTTTTACCGTTTATTCTCTATCTCTGTGTATGTGACTTTCTTTCTTTACTTTTTTTTTTTTAATCTAGAGTCTCACTCTGTTGCCCAGGCTGGAGTGCAAGTGGCACGCTCACAGCCACTGCAGCCTCAACCCACTGGGCTCAGGCAATCCTTCCACCTCAGACTTCCAAGTAACTGGAATTACAGGAGTGAGCCACCACGACAGGTTAATTTTTGACATATTGTAGAGATGAGGCCTTGCCAAGTTGCCCAAGCTGGTCTCAAATCCCTGGGCTCAGGAAATCTTGTCACCTCTGCTTCCCAAAGCGTTGGGATGACAGGTGTGAGCCACCGCACCCAGCTATGTGACTTTCTTTTTTGGGATTCCACATGTAAGCAAGATCATGCAATACTTTATTTCTGTGTCTGGCTCATTTCACTTAGCATAATGTTCTTTATGTTCAATCATGCCATAGAAAATGGCAGAATCCCTTTCTTCTCCTCCCCCTCCACCTCCTCCTCCTCCTCCTCCTCCTTCTTCTTCCTTCTTTTTTTTTTTTTGAGTCAGAGTCTCACTTTGTCACCCAGGCTGGAGTGCAGTGGCATGATCATGGCTCACTGCAGCCTCAATCTGCTGGGCTCAGGTGATCCTTCTGCCTCAGCCTTCTAAGTAGCCAGAACTACAGGTGCGTGCCACCATGCCCAGCTAATTTCATTGCAGAGATGAGGCTTGCCAAGTTGCCTAAGCTGGTCTTGAACCCCTGGGCTCAGACAATCCTTTTGCCTCTTCCAAAGTGGTGGGATCACAGGTGTGAGCCACCACACCCAGCAAAATCTCCTTTTTCAAAGCTGAATAATAGTTCATTGTATCCATTTGTTAGCAAACACTTCAGTTGTGTTCTGTATCTTGACTGTTGTGAATAGTGCTGCAATGAACATGGGAGTGCAGATATCTTCACAAGGTGATAATTTCATTGCCTTTGGGTAAGTATCCAGAAGACAGATTGCTGGGTCGTAGGGCAGTTCTATTTTTAATTTCCTTAATAACCTTCATACTGTTTTCTACAATGGCTGTACCAATCTACATTCCCCTAACAGTACCCAGGGGTTCCCTTTTCTCCATACCCTCAACACTTGTCATCGTTTTTGATAGTAGTCATCTAACAGGTGTGAGGTAATATCTGATTGTGGTTTTGATTGCATTTCCCTGATGATTTAGATGACAATCCCACCAGAATCATGGGGAATGGGAGACGGGTGATTCTGAAAAGCAGAATCAGATATTGTCTGCATCTCACTTCTTTGACTGCCCAGTATTCACGCATGTGTGCCTATCAATTTTAAAAACACAAAATGTCCATGTTTAAGATAATACACCTAGCTTACAAAGGAAGAAAACTCCTCCTACTTTTTACAACAAGCACTGACACTGTCTTGCCCATGTTCCCTGTTCTTGCCATGTTAGTGCACCCTGGCCTGACTTCCAGCTGACTACTCCCTACTTTGCCACCTGCCCAGTAGGTCAGAAGTGCAAAAAAATTAAGGCTTCTCCCTCCCTGGAAGCTACTGTCAACCAATGACTGATAGGAGTTGATGTATGAATACTCCAGCCCCCTCACCCCTGTAGTGTAGTGACACTCTGGTATGTGCTCTATGCTGGCTCACGGAGTTCTCCATGGCATTAAGCTCCAATTGTACACAATGGTGACTGGCTTGATAATGATATAAGTTGTCTTACTTTCCTTGTCTCCATTCCCCACTCTCCTGTCAGTATTTTTAGTTCCTTTACTTCCCAAATAAACTCCTTGCAAAGGATTCCTTGTCTCGGGATATGTTTCTAGGGGCACCCAAACTGAAGCAACCCCTTTCCAAATGGAAATAGCCTGAGTCAGATCATGTCTGCTGCAGAAAAGAACGCGTGTGTGTGTGTTAGGGAGGTGGAGTTCCCTCAGTTGTGAGCTAACTGCATTCTTCTAATTTTGTTCCAGATGTGGTCCCCCATGGTATAGCAAATAAATAACATTCTTAAAAAATCCAATTGTTAGCTGGGCTCGGTGGTTCAGTCTGTAATCCCAGCACTTTGGGAGGCTGAGGTGAGAGGACTGCCTGAGCCCGCAGGTTCAAGACCCGCCTGGGCAACTTGGCGAGACTTCATCTCTACAATAAATCAAAAAATCAGCCGGGCATGGTAGCGCGCCTGTAGTTCCAGCTACTTGGAAGGCTGAGGTGGAAGGATCGCCGGAGCCTAGCAGGTTGAGGCTGCTGTGGCCGGGAGCAGCCATTGCACTCCAGTCTGGGCGACAGAGTGAGACTCCAACTCAAAAAAACAAAAACAAAAAACAAAAAACAAAAAATCCAATTGTTGAAAGCAGGTTGGAAGGACCTCAATAAAAATCCATATTTGGAATAGGAGAGAGAAAGAACATCAAAAAGTGGTCACCAGTTCACAGCACACATTCCCTCCCTGCAAGACAGGAACAGCCAGTGCTCTCCAGAGCCCTTGGCCTTGGCAGCAGACAGTGTTCCTTGGTTAGTCCATCTCGTTTGCCTCAGGGCGGCTCTCGGTGAGGACCCCCCTTGTCCATTGTCCTTCATGGCCACATCTAAAGCTTCCTGGGGTGGATTTCCCGTCTGAATTGTGCACAGCTTTTGCAGCTCATTTCCTGTTGATGCAAGATCTGAGGCCTGAGGATGCCTCAAGGTGGTGCCAGCCATACTTGCCTGGTCATAAGACTCACTCCTTTAATTCCCAGCACTGCTCTTCACTCTTCTGAGGGAGAAGACCCTGGGAAATTGTCTTCACTTGGATTCCCTAGAGAACAGAACAAGAGGCAAAATGTTTCATGGTAGGGCCTTAGAGGAGGTACAATCCATAGGGCAACAAAAATAGGGACAGGGGAAGTAAGGCAGGCGAATGCATGGCTTTACAAGGAAACACAGCTGGTTGCTTAGTTACAGAGGTGTCTTTAAAAGTCATGCCAACCCACGATGTCGTCTAATGAACCACTGAAAGGTGAAAGAGAAAGATGATTACTTGCTGGTTCCTTCCTGTTTCTTATCTTACACTGGTCAAAGTTCATTCATGGGGTAACTCCCTCATGAACTGGGAGTCATATCCATTCTTATAGAAAGAGAGGCTAAGCCGGGCTCGGTGGCTCAGCCTGTAATCCCGCGCCTTTGGGAGGCGGAGGTGAGTGGATTGCCTGAGCCTGCAGGCTCGAGACCCACCTGGGCAGCGAGACCTCATCTCTACAATAAATCAAAAAATCAGCCGGGCGTGGTAGCGCGTGCCTGTAATTCCAGCTACTTGGAAGGCTGAGGCGGAAGGATCGCTGGAGCCCAGCAGGGCGAGGCTGCGGTGGCTGGGAGCGGCCACTGCACTCCAGTCTGGGCGACAGAGTGAGACTCCAACTCAAAAAAAAAAAAGAGAGGCCAAGTTCCTGACTGGCAGGTTCATTAAATTACCAATAATAATTGGTAATACCAATTCCTCAAAATGAGGAAATGCAGGCAAAAAGCAATTATTTCACAGAATTTGAAGGTCATAGGTTAAGGGGTAACATTCAAGATATTTAACAATCAATATATTATGGGCAAAAATCAGTAAAAATTATTATAGATATTATAGGCCAGAGGAAATTAATATTTGCGTTGGTCAGGTGGGGTGTCTCAGTCCTGTAATCCCAGCACTTTGGGAGGCTGAGGCAGGAAGATCACACTTGACACTAGGAATTTGAGAACAGCCCAGGCAACATAACTAGATCTCATCTCTTAAAAAAAAAAATTAGCTGACCATGGTGGAATGCACCTGTAATGCCAACTACTTAAGAGGCTACAGTGATAAATTTGCTTGAACCCAGGAGCTTGAGGCTGCAGCGAGCTATGATCATGCCACTGCACTCTAAACTGAAGTAAGCTATGATTGCACCACTGCACTCCAGCTTGGGTGACAGAGTGAGACTATGGCTCTTAAAACACAAACAGGCCGGGCTCAGTGGCTCAGCCTATAATCCCAGCACTTTGGGAGGCTGAGGCAAGTGGATTGCCCGAACCCGTGGGTTTGAAACCAGCCTGGGAAACTTGGTGAGACGCGTCTCTACAATAAAGCAAAAATTAGCTGGGCGTGGTAGTGTACGCCTGTAGTTCCGGCTACTTAGAAGACTGAGGCAGAGGATTGCCAGAGCCCAGCAGGTCAACACTGGGGTGGCTGTGAGTGTGCCACTGCCCTCCAGCCTGGATGATGGAGTGAGACTCCAACTCAAAACATACACACACACACAAAGAAATAAAACTTTCGGAATATTAGTATGAACTTAATATGTATTTTCTTTTAAAAAGGTTATTTTATAGCTCTGTATACTTAAAAACAAAACAGAACAAAAATCCAACATACCTCATAAAACAATGTCCAAGTCAATAGAAATGAGTATCTCTAGCACCCAGATGTGGTCTCTAAATATTTTTTTTTGTCTTAAAGGAACCATAGCTACTTGAAGAAATGTCAGATTCCATGTCTGGGACAGAAAATGTACAAGATGAGGCTGACACATCTTGTTGTATTAGAAATGAAAAAAAATGACACACTATTACTGTTGGAGTCGACCTGCAGTATGGGATAATTTGAGCATGAAAAAGAATAGTAACTACAATGGACAGAGAGACATCAAATATGTTTTTAATGAGTTCATAATGATACACAAGGCAACAAAAACAACAAAATGTTTTGATCAACATTGGAGGCTACCAAGGAATTACCTTATTGTTCTGAATGCTGGTAAACACAGACAATAAGCATTTATCATCCCTTTTCTCTATGAATTATATCACAGAATAACTAAATAGTTGATGAGGGAACAATATTCTATATAGTATAATTCTAGCTAATAGATGTACAAAGGATGATAGAATTAGACTGAAGAAATACCAGAAGTTACAAATACTAGAATTAAAATGAAATTATGGTTCCAGGCCAGCTCTAACAGAACTTTCTGCAATGATGGAAATGCTCTGTGTTTGCGCAGCTCATGACAGCAGCCACTGTAGCTATTGAGCACTTGAAATGTGACTAGTGTGAATGAAGAATTGAATTTTAAATTGTACTTAATCTTCATTATTTAAACTTAAATAATCATACAAACATGGGGCTAATTGCTATTGTATTGGGCAATGTATTTCCGACATGATTATCTTTGGTTGCTAAAACCATTAGGTGAAAGATTGGTAGAAAAGTTTGTAATAGATGGATCAGAATGAGTACCTCTGAACCTACTGATCTACCTTAAAATAAAAAAAAAGACTGGGGGAAAATGACTCATACCTGTAATCCCAGCACTTTGGGAAGCCAAGGTAAGAAAACTGCCTGAGTCCAGGGGTTCAAGACCAGCCTGGGCAACTTGGTGAGACCGTGTGTCTACAATGAATAAAAAAATTAGCCAAGTGTGGTGGCACGTGCCTGGAGTTCCAGCTTCTTGGAAGGTTGAGGTGGAAGGATCACCTGAGCCTAGCAGGTTGACGCTTAGCTGTGGGAATGTCACTGCACTCCAGCCTGGGTGACAGAGTGAGACTCCAACTCAAAAAAAAATTAAAATCACAAAAAGAGAGACCAACAGACATTATGTCTCCTGATGTGATACAATAGGAAATGTACTGTAACACCCATGAAATATTCTTGCAAAAATAATCAAACACAAATTTGATAGGCTTCTAGATCTAACTGCCAGTCTAGGAAATATAGGAAACAGAGAAACATGACAAACAACACTGCAGCAAGAGAGGTCAGTATACTCTAGGATGTGGTTAATGCCTCAGAACAAGTAATGCAATTTATTCATCAAATAATTGTAAGGGGAAAAAAAGAGAGAGGGCATGGAAACTATAAACTAGAAAGATCTAAAAGATAGACCAATCAAATTTAAAGTGTGGACTTTGTTTGTAACCAACTGCATCTTAGATGCTTGAGTTCTCCAGAAAGCATAACCCTCAAAGGCTTTATGGAGGAGTGAGATCTCAGGGAACAGGAGTGAGGGATAGTAAGTGAAATAGGGCATCAGGGAAAGCCAACACAAAGAAGTGTGATCACGTTGACCACATTTGGAGTTATTCCTTAGTCCCATAGGAACTTCTGAGAGGCTGCATGTAGTGTGTTTTAGGATTGTTGATCTGGGGATGAAAGGGAGATACAGTTAAAGGGGGTTCTCATCCCCCATTTATCAAAGTTTGCCTCTAGCAGTATTAAGTCTCTAGAAATTCTGAGTTGGGCATGCCTGGGTGATGAGCAGATTTCCACAGTAGTCCACTCTGCAGCATTGAAGAGAAACCCCAAGGAAGCAGGATACACCTGTGTGAATCTGGTAGTAGCTTGTACGGGATAGATCAAGGCAGTAACCACTGAATTACGAGACAGTGGGCCTGAGAGGATCTGGAGTTGTGTGCAGAAGTGTCTGATACAAACTCCTTCACTCAAATAAAAGATAGTTTGAATGCTGACTGGATATAAGTGACATTAATGAACTATTGTTGCACTGTTAACGTTTTGTGTGTTAACAGTATTGTGGCTGTAAGAGTTTTTATCATTTAGAAATTTATATTGAAGTACATACACAGGCAATAATATGATGTCTGGAATTTTCTTCAAGATAATCTGACTGATTTGTGGATGAGGCACAATTGCAACAAGATTGGCTGTGATATGTGATGGTTTTAGAATGTCCACTAAGTCTTCGACTATTCTCTCTTCAAAAGGTGGAGCCTAGGACGGGAGCTATGGCTCATGCCTGTAATCCCAGCAACAGCAACTTTGAGAGGCCATCGCGAAAGAACTGCTTGAGCCCAGGAATTCAAGACCAGCCTAGGCAACATAGTGGGACCTCGTCTCTACAAAAAAATTTAAAAATTAGCCAGGTGTGGTGGTGCCTGCCTATAATCCCCAGCTACTCAGGAGGCTGAGGCAGAAGGATCTCTTGAGCCCAGGAAGTTGAGGCTGTGGTGAGCTGTGATCATGTCACTGCACTTCAGCTTGGACAATGGAGTGAAGCCCTAACAAGAAAAACAAAACAGGGGAGGGAGGGGAAGGGGGGTGGGATTAATGGTAGTAATATCTGGCCAGGCTTGGTGGCTCAGCCTATAATCCCGTGCCTTTGGGAGGCTGAGGTGAGTGAATTGCCCGAACCTGTGGGTTCAAGACCCTCCTGGGCAACTTGGCGAGACATCTCTATAATAAATCAAAATGAGCTGGGCATGGTAGCATGAGCCTGTAGTTCCAGCTACTTGGTAGGCTGAGGTGGAAGGATCGCCGGAGCCCAGCAGGTCGAGGCTTCGGTGGCTGGGAGCGGCCACTGCACTCCAGTCTGAGTGACAGAGTGAGACTCCAACTCAAAAAACAAAACAATACAAAAAACAAAAAAAGGTGGAGCTTAATTTCCCTCCCCTTGGGTGTGGTAGGACTTAGTGACTTGCTTTTATTAAACGCAGTGTGGCAGAAGTGATCTTGTGAGTTTCCCAAGACTAGTTCATAAAAGGCTTTGAAATTTCTACTTAACTTTGTCTTGAGCTATTTGTTCTGGGAGAAAGACACTCCAGCAGCTCTATGCAGAGGTCCATATGCTAAGAGACTGGTGCCTTCTGCCAACAACTTGCCAGTCATAGATGTCAGCCATCTTGGAACAGATCTGTTAGCCCCAATTAAGGCTTTAGATGACTGGGCCAGGTAAGCCACTCCTGATGTCCTGACCCACAGAAACTGTGAGAAAATAAATGTTTATTTATTCCTGTTTTAATCTGCCAAAAGAAGTTAATTGTTGAAGCTGATTATTACATCCATTGTACTATTCTCTCTATATTTGTGTATGTTTGACATTTTCTATGGTAAAAATGAAATATTGTATTCCTATATTGCATCGTTATGTAATAATGTCCAAATGAGTTAAAGACTATTTGTAAAAAGTAAAAGTTTAAAATGTCTAGTAAATTATCATCTTTGAAAGATTTCAAAAACAAGCACAAAAAAGTAGAGACTATAGAGAATACACTGATAAATTCATCTATGTTTTTAAAAAAGAACTATTTATTGAATGATACCATACAGAAAGTGAAAAGATAAACCATGACCTGGAAAATGTCCACAAATATAATAAAGAAAACATTAGTCACTGAATATATAAATAATGCCTATAAATCAATATGAAAAAGAGAAAGAATTCAATAGACAAATAATAGGGATGTGCAATTCACAGAAGAGAGACCCAAATAGCCAACAGACACATAACATTGATGATCAAGCAGAATCTGAATCTCTGTGTTGGCCCCCACAGTAATTAATACCCATTCCCCCATCAGCAATGACTGATAGGAATTGGCATTTATATCCTAAATAAGCCAGTCCCCTTGCCTCTCCGTGTCCGACATCATTTCCTAGAGTTTCCCCATGGACTTCAGCTTTAATTGTTCACAACAGGAACTGGCTTGATATTGGGCCCGATATTGACTGCCTTCCCTTCCCCTGTCTCACTCCCTTATACCCACTTCCTCGGATCATGTCCCACATTAACCTTGAATCCTTGCCTCAAGGCCTTCTTCTGGGAGAACTCAAACTAATATAAAATTGTTCAAGCTTCCTTGCCTGAATCAAACAGAGTCTGAGCCCCTGGTAACTCTGTGGGAACTTTTCACATGAAAAATAAAACTCTAGCCTCCCTTGAAATGCATATGAGAGATGGAGACTGATGGCTGGGGGCCCAGACCAAGGCCACAGGCATAGACTTCAAAGTTGTCCAGGCCTGAGACTCCAGCTCACGGACCTCCTGCAGGTCTGTCTTCTTTCTGTCCTTTTTGAACCTTGTCCACAATCAGTGTCCTTGGCCCTGGCTTGCTTGGGTTCACAGCTAAACTCTCCCTGTTCCCGTGAGCCATTTTTGATACGCTGATATGACTTCAGCCTGTTTTAACTTGGTAAACACTGCAATCTGGGCTACACCCCTAGTCACAGGCCAGGCTTTTGTTCAGCTAGTTCTGCACACAGGGTTATCTGCTATCCCTCCCCCAGCTTGGGGTTCCTGCCACATCAGAGTACAAGTGAATGCAAGAATCATTTTGCTGTAAAAAAAAGGCTGCTGCGCTGCCAGTGGCTTCTCAGATAATGGAAGTTGGTGCCAGTGGTTTTGGCAACAATATGAGATGGGACCTCTGTGCAGGCAATCAGAGGCCTTGATCACAACCCTAGCTGCAGTCTGTATCAGCGCCCTGAGCAAGTACTAGAAACAGAGATGGTGTTTCTGCTGGTGTCTGCACAATGTGCTTTGATAGGAGTTGGCTTGGGGTGAAGACGGCTTCTCTGTGAGCCAAGGCAGGAAATGAGGAAATATGGGTTTGCCACAAAGTTTCAGTGGTCAGATTTCCTGCTGTGGTGTTGGGTGTGTATAGTGTGACTTCCAAACTCGCTACCTGTATTAGTTATCTTTTGCTGCAAGACAAATCACCCCCAAATTTAGAGGCTTAAAATGGCAATATTCTATTAGCTTCATAATTTCTGTGGATTAGAAATGTGGCACAGATTAGCTAGGGGATTCTGGCTCAGGGTCTTTCATGAAGCTGCGGTCAAGATATTGGTGGGCGCTGCAGTCATCTGAAGGCTTGACTGGAGCTGAAGATCCAAGTTCACACACTGGCTCACACACATGCTTGGCAAGTTGCTTCTAACTATTAGGGGGAAATCCTCATTCCTCCCCACCTGGGCATCTCCACAAGTTGCTTGAGCATCATCATGACATGATGACTGGTTTTCTACAAAGAAAGTGGTGGCTGGGCGCAGGGGCTCAAGCCTGTAATCCCAGCACTTTGGGGGGCCAAAGTGAGAGGATTACCTGAGCCCAGGGGTTTGAGACCAGCCTGGGCAACTTGGTGAGATCTCATCTCTACAATAAGTCAAAAAAATAGCCGGGCATGGTAGTGTGCACCTGTAGTTCCGGTTGCTTGTAAGGCTGAGGCGGAAGAATCGCCTGAGCCCAGTAGGTCGATGCTGGGGTGGTTGTGAGCATGCCACTGCACTCCAGCCTGGGCTACGGAGTGAGACTCTAGCTAAAAAAAAAAACCCAAAATAAAAAAAGAAAGTGGTGGGCTGAGAGGGAGGCAG
Organism: Carlito syrichta; assembly: GCF_000164805.1. Taxonomy (NCBI): domain Eukaryota; kingdom Metazoa; phylum Chordata; class Mammalia; order Primates; family Tarsiidae; genus Carlito; species Carlito syrichta. The sequence goes on from NW_007247103.1 coordinate 213,470, forward strand.
AAAGAGTGAAAGGCAGAAGTTATCTTAGTTATCCTTTGTACGACCTTGTCTCAAAGACCATGTAGCATAATTCTGTCACATTCTATTTGCTAGAAGATAGTCACTAAGTCTGGCTCATATTCTGGGGGAGGAGAATTAAACTCCAACTTTTAAAGGGAGTGTCAAAGAATTTGTTCACTTTTTTTTTTAAAGCACCACAATGCTTTTAGTTCAATAGCTGATTATAACTTGAATTATGAGGTCTCTTTCAGCTTCTGTTTCTGATCAACTTGCTCCATTTTTCTATTCTCTTCTTATGTAACCAATAAGTAAAAATCATTGGGGGAATATAGTATGGTCCACTTCTATTTCTTTAATTAATAATTAGAACATTCATCTGTCCTTATTAGGAGAATATCTAGTCTTCCTCCTGAATCCCTCTCTTTTCCACTGAATAACTCAAGAAACCTGGGGCTTATTCAGTCTAAAGTGGCCAATCCAGCTTCCAAACAAGTCAGCCAAGCTGGAGTATGCATCTAACTTGTGAAAAGAAGGTCAGGCCAGGTGCAGTGGCTCACACCTATAATCCCAGCATTTTGGAAGGCCGAGATGAGAGGATTGCCAGAACCCACGGGTTTGAGACCAGCCTGGGCAACTTGGTGAGACCTCAAATCTACAATAAATCCAAAAATTAGCCGGGCGTTGGTGGCGTGTGCCTATAGTTCCAGCTACTTGGAAGGCTGAGGCAGAAGGATCGCCTGAGCCCAGTAGGTCAAGGTTGCGGTGACCGTGAATGTGCCACTGCCCTCTAGCCTGGGCAACAGAGGGGAGTTTTTCTAACTAAAAAAAAAAGAAAAGCAGGTCGTCTAGAGGGGATACTGACTGAGAAACCATCCCACATCTGCATAGAGATGGTATGAAGGAGTGTTGCCAGATGGAACAACTGTGCAAAGTCACTGCTCAGATCTTCTGCTGAGGGAAGTGGGACTGACCAGCAGCCCAGGTTGCTGCCCCTCTGGCTCCTCCATGCATTTGTGCTAAAGCAGGCTGATTCCTGTGAGATGCTGCTGCTCTCACTGGCAACTCTGGCTCCAGGACTCCTCACTGGCCTGGGAGATCCTTTCTTGAAACCGCACTGAGGTCTGACGCTTTTTTTTTTTTTTGAGTTGAAATCTCACTCTGTCACCCAGGCTGGAGTGCAGTGGCACGCTCATAACTACCACATTCTCAATCTGCTGGACTCAGGCGATCCCTTTGCCTCAGGCTTCTGGTTAGCTGGAACCACAAGAGTGTGCCACTATGCCTGGCTAATTTTTTTTCTCTGATTTCTTGTAGAGATGAGTTCTCACCAAGTTGCCCAGGGTGTTCTTGAACCCCTGGGCTTAGGCAATCCTCTCGCCTTGGCCTCCCAAAGTACTGGGATTATAGGTATGAGCCATCATGCCCAGCTGACACTCTTCTTTTTTTTGAGTTGGAGTCTCACTCTGTCGCCCAGACTGGAGTGCAGTGGCCGCTCCCGGCCACCACAGCCTTGACCTGCTGGGCTCCGGCAATCCTTCCGCCTCAGCTTTCCAAGTAGCCAGAATTACAGGCATGTGCTACCACGCCCGGCTGATTTTTTGATTTATTGTAGAGATGAGGTATCGCTGCCCAGGTGGGTCTCGAACACGCGGGCTCAGGCAATCCACTCACCTCAGCCTCCCAAAGGCGCGGGATTACAGGCTGAGCCACCGAGACCGGCTGACACTCTTCTTAATCAAACTTTTCTTTCCCCTTTCCTTCACAGCTGTCCAATTTGTATTCCTGTCTCTCCTTGCCATTTCCTGTTTCCTTCCCCTTTATCCTTCACAGATGCTTCCCCCAGTAAATCTCTTGCATGTCTATTTTGTTTTGCATGTTTCTCAGTAGACCTCTCAGGTGTACACAGGGCTGGAGCTGGTTCTCAGTTTCTCAGTGGCTTGTGAGAGCTGAACCTATGTCTCTCTTCCCAATTCCACATTCAGTGACATCATGCTGGTAGCTTGAAGTAGGTAATGGCGAGAGTATTTACACCATAGAAATAAACTAATAAACTAATACTATGCATGAAGACTTTTTCTCCCCCAGTGAGCTAGTAGTTAAACATTTATCAGCATACCTTTGGTATATATTCCAACAGAAATGTGTCTGTGTTTTCACCAAAAGACTATTCACAGTAGCCTCAAACTGGAAAGTACCCAAATGTTCAACAACAGTAGAATAGATCAACGCATTGACATATCATGCTATATGTTTTTATTCAATAGAATATACCAATGAAAATAAATGACCTACTTATATACAACAATATGGATGAATCTTACAAATATAATGCTGAGTGAAAGCAGCCAGACACAAAAAATTCACACAGTAGAATTCCATTCATATAAAGTAAAAAAAAAAAACTGACAAAGCTAATTTGTAGTGTAAGAAGTAAGGGAGGCTGGTCATGGTGGTTCAAGTCTATAATCCCAGCACTTTGGGAGACTGAGGGGAGAGGATCACCTGAGTCCAGGGGTTCAAGTCCAGCTTGGGCAACTTGGTAAGACCTCGACTCTAGAGTAAATCAAAAAATTAGGGCAAACCCCTCGGGTCTTCACCCACTGTGAGAACTTTTCTGTCCTCTTAATAAATCCTGCTTAAAAAAAAAAATTGCCGGATGTGGTAGCGCATGCCTGTAGTTCCAGCTGGAAGGCTTACGCGGAAGAGTTGTCTGAACCCAGCTGCTTAAGGCTGTGGTGGCTGTGGGCATGCCACTGCACTCTAGCCTGGGCAACAGAGTGAGACTCCGACTCAAGAAAAAAAAAAAAAAGAAGAAGTAAGGGGAGTGATTCCTTTGTGGAGGTAGTAACAGGAAGGGGGAAGAGGAATCCTGATAATGTTCTATTTCTTGATCTGGGTGCTGGTTGTTTGGGTGTATTTACTTTGTGAATATTCATTGAGCTGTATATGTGTGATCTCTTCACTTTCCTGTATGTGTTATACTTTAGCAAAGAGTTTTTTAAAAGTATACTTAGCTATTCCATGAAGGCAGGGATTTTTAAAAATAATTTTAAACACTTTGATAGTAGGAAAAAACACATAACATTTACCACCTTAATTGTTTAGCAATGTTAAATATATTCACACCATCATGCAACAGATCTTCAGAACCTTTTCATCTTGTAACTCTGTACTCATTAAATAATCACTGCCCATCTTCCCCTCACCCCAGCCCCTAATAACCATCTTTCTACTTTCTGTTTCTAGGAACTTGACTATATTAGTTACGACATATAAGTGAAATCATTCAGTATTTGTCTTTTTGTAACTGGCTTATTTCATGTAGTATAATGTCCTCAAGATTCACCCATATTGTAGCACGTGACAGAATTTCCTTACTTTTTAGGGAGAAACAGTGTCCTATTTTATGCTTACGCCATATCTTGTTTATCCATTCATCTGCCCATGGACACCTGAATTGTTTCCACCTTTCAGCTATTAAGTAATGCTGCAATGAATATGAGAATATAAATATCTCTTCAAGATCCTGCTTTTGGCTGGGTTCAGTGGCTCAGCTTGCAATCCCAGCATTTTGGGAGGCCGAGGCGAGTGGATTACCTGAGCCCACGTGGTTCAAGACCAGCCCGAGCCACTTGGCAAGAACTCGTCTCTACCAAAAAAACAACAACAAAAAAAGCCCAGCATGGTAGCATACACCTGCAGTTCCAGCTACTTGGAAGGCTGAGGCGGAAGGATCGCCAGAGCCCAGCAGGTCAAAGCTAGGGTAGCCATGAGTGTGCCACTGCACTCTAGCCTGGGCAACAGAGTGAGACTTCAACTAAAAAACAACAGAAAAAGATCCTGCTTTCATTTTGGGGGGGAACTGTATCCAGAAGTAGTATAGCTGGATCACATGATAATTCTATTTTTAACTTTTTGAACATTCATCGTACTGTTTTTCATAGTAGTTATACCATTTTATATTCTTACTAACAGAAACAAGCATTCTGGTTTCTCTACATCGTCACCAAAACTTTCTATTGTTTGTCTGTTTTGTTTTGTTTTAAGAGAGGAGGTCTGGTTATGTTGTTGCCTAGGCTGGCCTCGAACTTTTGGGTACAAGTAATTCTCCCAACCTCTGCCTCTCAAGTAGCTAGACTACAGGTACACACCACCATGCCAGCTATTATCTGTTTTTTGTTTTTGTTTTTTAAACTAACCATCCTAATAGTGTGAGGAAAGAAATAAATTTTCATCTGTTTTTTTCTTTTATTTATTTATTTTTTTTTTGAGTTGAAGTCTCACTCTGTCGCCCAGACTGGAGTGCAGTGGCCTCTCCCAGCCACTGCAGCCTTGACCTGCTGGGCTCCGGCGATCCTTCCTCAGCCTTCCAAGTAGCTGGAACTACAGGCACGCGCTACCACACCCAGCTAATTTTTTTGATTCATTGTAGAGATGAGGTCTTGCCAAGCTGCCCAGGCGGGTCTCAAACCTGCGGGCTCAGGCAATCCACTCACCTCGGCCTCCCAAAGCACGGGATTACAGGCTGAGCCACTGAGCTCGGCTTATCTGTTTTTTTCACTGCTGCCTTTCCAAAGCATGGATCAATCTCAAAAAATATTAGTTGCATAAATGAAGAAATTGAGTGAATTGACTTTCTGTATAGTGTGTGAAGTGGGTTGAATGGTGGTTCCCCCAAAAGATATGTCCATGTTCTAATTCCTAAAGCCCTCTGAATGTTACCATATTTGGTAAACAGGTTCTATGCAAATGTAATTAATTAAGGATCTTGAAATGAGGAGATAGATCATCCTGGATTATTCAGGTGGGCCCTAAATCCAAAGACACACACAGGAGAAGACAGACACAGAGGAGAAGTTTAGGTGAAGATAGAGGCAGGAATTCAATCTGTAGTCACATGCCAAGGAAGCCAACGACTGCCACCAGTCACCAGATGCTGGAACAGGCAAGGAAGTGATTCTCCCCTGGAGTCTCCCCTAGGAAGTATGAACCTGCTGACACTTTGATTCCAGATTTCTGGTCTCTATGAGAGACTAGATTTCTGTAGGTTTTTTTTTTTTTTTTTTTGGCTGTTGTTATAAAACTTTTAGTGTTTTAGCAATAAAATTGTGCTCATTTTAAGAATATGGAAAATACCAAGGAGCAGAAGAAAAAATCTCACCACTGAGAGACTGTATTTTTTGTTTTTCATCCTATACAAGCTTTTATGTGCATATATATAATATACGACTGTACTCTTGTCTTCCAAAAATATGATATTCACATCTGGGTGCAGCTGATGTTTGCCTGTAGTCCCAGCTACTCAGAAGGGTGATGCAAGAGGACTGCTTAAGCTCAGAAATTTAGGGCTATAGTGTGCAATTATTGCATATGAATATACACTGTGCTCCAGCCTAGGCAATATAGCAAGACCTTATCTCTAAAAAATAAAAATAAAAATATTCACATATCATTCAGGAAACTTTTTTTTAAGTGAAGGTAATATAAACTCTTTTATTTTTCTTACTCTTTCTTTTTAAATTTTAGGTTCAAGGGGTACAAGTACATATTTGTTGCATGGACATATTGCATACTGGTTGGAGACTGGATCCATTCCCCAGATAGTGAACGTTGAACCCAATGGGTAACTTCTGAATCCTAGTTCTCCTCCCTCCCCTCCCCTTTTAGTGTCTGCCCCAACATTTGTTGTAATTTGATTTTTTTTTTTTTTTTTTCTTTGTGAGTTGGAGTCTTACTCTTGTCGCCCAGGCTGGAGTGCAGTGGCACACTCACAGCCACCACAGTCTCGATCTGCTGGGCTTAGGTGTTCCTTCCACCTCAGTTTTCCAAGTAGCTGGAACTACACACGCACGCCACCATGCCTGGCTAGCTTTTTTTGGTGATTCATTGTAGAGACGAGATCTCACCAAGTTGCCCAGGCTGGTCTCAAACCCGGAGCTCAGGCAATCCTCTCACCTTGGCCTCTCAAAGTGCTGGGATTACAGGCTGAGCCACTGCACCTGGCTGTTATTTGATTTTTTAAATAACAGACATTCTGAGTATTGTAAGATGATATATCATCATGGTTTTAATTTGCGTTTCTCTGATAATTAGTGATGCTGAACATTTTTTCATATGTTTGTTGGCTACATATGTGTCTTCTTTTGAAAAGTGTCTATTCAGGTCCTTTGTACACTCTTTTGATAGAATTGTTTGTGTTTTTCATGTTGTTTGAGTTCTTTGTAGATTCTGGACACGAGTCCCTTGCCTGAGGCATAATTTGCAAACATTTTATCCCATTCCATAGATTTTCTGTTTACCCTGTTGATTATTTCTTTTGCAGTGCAAAAGCTTTTTAGTTTAATTAAGTCTCATTTGTCTATTTTTGCTTTTGTCACATTGACTTTTGGAGTCTTTTCATAAATTATTTGCGTAGGCTGATGTCCAGTAGAGCTTTTCCAAGATTTTCTTCTAGGATTTTTATAGTTTCAGGTATTACATTTAAATATTTAATCCATCCTGAGTTAGTTTTTGTATATGGTGAGAGACAGGGGTCCAGTTTCATTCATCTGCACATGGCTAGCCAATGTTCCCAGCACCATTTATTGAATAGGGTGTCTTTTTCCCATTGTTTATATTTGTTGGCTTTGTGGAAGCTCAGTTTGTTGTAGGTATATGACTTTGTTTCTGGGTTCTCAATTCTGTCCATTAGTCTATTTTTGTACCGGTACCATGCTGTTTAAGTTACTATAGCCTTGTGTATCATTTGAAGTTAGACAATGTGATGTCTTTTTACTTAGGATTGCTTTGGCTTTTTGGGGTCTTTTTTGGTTCCATATAAATTTTAGGATTGTTTTTTTAGTTCTGTGAAAAATGATGTTGATATTTTGATAGAGATTGCATTGAGTCTGTAGATTGCTTTAGGCAGTATGATTTTAACAATATTGATTCTTCTAATCCATGAGTGTAGGATGTTCTTCCATTTGTTTGTGTCATCTACAGTTTCTTTCATCACTGTTTTATAACTCTCCTTGTAGAGATCTTTCACCTCTTTGGCTAAATGTATTCCTAGGTATCTGTATGTGTGTGTGGAGGGGGTGCTATAATGGCATTGAGCTCTTGATTTGGTTCTTGGCTTGAGCAGTTTTGGTGTATAGAAATTCTACTGATTTTTGTAAGTTGATTTTGTATCCTGAAACTTTACTGAAGTTGTTAATCAAGTTTAAGAGTCTCTTAGAGGGGTCTTTAGGGTTTTCTAGGTATACAATCATGTTATCAGTGAACAGAAGTAGTTTGACTTCCTCCTTGCTAATTTGGACGGCTTTTATTTCTTTCTCCTGCCTGTCTGCTCTTGCTAGAACTTTCAGTACAAGGAAAGTTCTTTTATTTATTTTTATTTTTATTTAATTTAATTTGAGTTTGAGTCTCACTCTGTTGCCCAGACTGGAGTGCAGTGGCCGCTCCCGGCCACCGCAGCCTCGACCTGCTGGGCTCCAGTGATCCTTCTGCCTCAGCCTTCCAAGGAGCTGAACTACAGGTGCGCACTACCACGCCCAGCTAATTTTTTGATTTATTGTAGAGATGAGGTCTCGCCAAGTTGCCCAGGTGGGTCTTGAACTCGCGGGCTCAGGCAATCCACTCACCTCAGCCTCCCAAAGCATGGGATTATAGGCTGAGCCAGCGAGCCCGGCTGGAAAGTTCTTTTAAATAAATGAGTAAAGATCTCTTACTTGAAGACAGGGACTTGTAGATTGGTTCAAAATACAATAAACAAAGAGATACCGATAACAAGAGATGCATTAAAAACCACTAACAGCAGCAGGTTAAAAGTAGAAAGATAGACAAAGGTGTATCAGGAAAATGCTAATAAAAAGAATGTTAATAAAATGGCATTGTTAATATCAGATAAATAAAATAAAGGTAATGATCTTAAACAGGGGTAAGGATTTCGACTAACCTTCCAACACATAGCATCGTTGGGAGACTGAATTTGCCTTCTCAAAAAGTTCCTTCTGCTTTTTCCTCCTTCTCTGACTTTTCCTTAAGATTTGGTCCACTATAATTTTTTTGGTTTTTTTTCAACTTTTGTTTTTTGTTTTTAAGTCAGAGTCTCACTCTGTCACCCAGGCTGGAGTGCAGTGGCACGCTCACGGCCACGGCAGACTCGACCTGGTCGATCCTTCTACCTCAGTCTTCCAAGTAGCTGGAACTACAGACATGTGCCCCCATGCCTGGCTAATTTTTTGATTTATTGTAGAGATGAGGCCTCACCATGTTGCGCAGGCTGGTCTTGAATCCCTGAGCTCAGGCAATCCTCTCACCTCAGCCTCCCAAAGTGCTGGGATTACAGGCTTGAGCCACGGTGCCCGGCTCCTTCAATTTTTAACAGTTTCATTTTGTGTCTGTTGGCCTCTCTTTCCCCCCCCTCCCTTCTTTCCTTTCCTTCACCTATTCTTTTTTGTTTTCCTGCTGATTCCTCTTTGACTGCAATTCCTTCTGGCACTGATCCAGTCAGTTTTGTCCTCCTTTTCTAGCCTTGGGTGATGCTAGAACGACAGGCCTGAAAAATTCACACAAGTTAACTCCTTCTCCTTCCATTGGCTTCCAGTACCTCATCTGTCCCTGCAAAAGGAAACTGGCATTCAGATGGGAATAAGAATCAGACTAGCAGGACTTTTGCACACATTGCCTCCCAAATTTCTGCAGTTTTATGCCACTAAATTTGTTAGGGAAATCACAGGAAACCAATATGTTATCTATAATTATGAGAAATTCCAGGGTTTTATCCAAAAGGATGACTTCCATTTGAGAACTTCAATTTGAAGTCCTTCATGGCCATATTTGGTAAAGTCAATTATCTTTTATATTATTGTTTTCATGATATCTAGGTACAGGAGAAACTTTGTATTCTCTATTTTAGATATTTGGGGAAGGGGGCATGAGCCTAGTTCACTCAATAGAAATTTCAAGTCCCCTGCCTTCAAATTGATAAGCTCTTCCCAGTGCTGCGTCTTGCCCCTTGAGTGGATATAACTTTTACTTGTGGGGCTTGTATGTGAGGCCACCAGAAGCTCTGCCAACAGCCCAGGGGACTAACCCTATGCTCCCCGATCAAGGATTCCTAAACCCTTTCCCCCTAGAACCTGCTAAGGACTCTTATCTTATGCTTGTAAGTTAAACTATGGTTAACCAATGGTGCTTCATTCCTACCCCAAACCCTCCCAGCTGTGTTTATTCCAAACTTTCGGGATCAACCTCTTTCACAGGTGAGATTCTGACATGTACAATAAGAGGATTGCTTGGTCTCATGTAGACTAAAAATTTAATGAGAACTTTGACATACTAAAATATATTGATGTTTAACTAGTACAGAATGAAATCTGGTGATCCTTGGGGAAGGTCAGATGGCCAATCAGATAGATCTTACCAAAGCAGTATTCAATCTTTGCTATATAGTAGATGTTCAACAAATATTTGTTGTATGTGTTAGACATACAACAAATATACTATACATATAGCAAATATGCTATTAATACTTCTCCCAAATTTCCTGTACTGGATTCTTCTTCCTCCTGTGAATGTTAGCTGCTAAATGAGACATGGGTACAAAATGCTGTTCCCTTACAAGGTGGCATCAACTCTATGGTACAATTCTTGCTCCAGGGCATCAGGCTGAAGCTCAACTCTAGACAAAACCAGAGCACATCCTTGCTCAGCTCCCTTCCAGGCTCTGTCTTGCATCCTTCACAATGTTTCTTCCGAGAGCACGCTGCCAGTAAATTATGCACCCCAATCTTATTTCTAGGGCTTTGTTTTGCATGAGCAAAAGCCAAAAGTTATAAAATCCATCCATGTCCAGTACCTGAAAGACAATACAGGGAAACATAGAAAGTGATGACATGAGATCAGAAAGATAAAGGGCCACACAGAGAGATGCCATTCTTGAGTAGGGGGAAAAAAAACAAACCAAGAAAGGCAGAAACACCTTCAAACCATCTAAATGAATGCAAACCCCCCTGGTCATGTTGTTGGTAAGAATTCTGTTATTTAGAATCTACACTTAGAGCAATTCCAGATGAAAGGTTGGGTATTATTTGCCATTGACATTAAAATATTTCTGGGACATGGAAATGGCCACCTTGATAAGGACTAGTGAAGAAAAAAGGTGGCATGGAATTTCAGGTAGAACAGTCACACAACCTTGGTGATAAGGCACGTGGAGTCCAACACAGGTGCTTCTGCAACTACTGTGACTCCTCCATGAGGAGCAACTGGACAATAATATTAAAACCTACTGTGTGTTATGTATAGATGACTAGTTGTATATTACATATTTATATACAATTATACTGTCATTCTTAATTCTTTTTTTTTTTTTGAGTTGGAGTTTCACTCTGTCACCCAGACTGGAGTGCAGTGGCCGCTCCCGGCCACCGCAGCCTCGACCTGCTGGGCTCCAGCGATCCTTCCGCCTCAGCGTTCCAAGTAGCTGGAACTACAGGCGTGCGCTACCACGCCCGGCTCATTTTGATTTATTGTGGAGATGAGGTCTTGTCAAGTTGCCCGGCGGGTCTCGAACCCACAGCCTCAGGCAATCCACTCACCTCAGCCTCCCAAAGGCGGGGGATTACAGACTGAGCCACTGAGCCCGGCTCTTAATTAATTATTAATCAAACTTACCTCACCAGACTTATTCTTGTCCTTGGGGGAAGTAAGGTTCAGAGTATTCTAGTAATTCATGGTTGTGCAATAAATTGTCCCAAAATGTAGTGGCTTAAACAAGTGTACTCATTTACTTTGCTTATGTATTTGCAATTTGGGATGTATTGGGCAGACATGACACCCCCCTTCTTCACAATTGTCTGAGATTCCAGCTGGGAAGACTTGAATGGCTGGGGATTGACTTTCTTGCAGCCAAGGACCATTGGGATCTTATGCTTGTAAGTTAACCTATCCAACAGCATGGTGGTCTCAGAGTATATGGGCTTATTTTATGGCAGTTGGCTTTCTCCAGAACAAGTCACTCAGAAGAAAGACTTTTTACGACCTAGCTTCAGAAGTCTCAGCATATCACTTCCACCATGGCCTACTGGCTAAACAAATCACTAAGGCCAGCTCAGATTCCAAGAGTAGAGGGAGTGCAAGGGAATTTGCAGTTATCTTTAATCTGTCACACAGAGGTAGAAAGTATAAGGAGATTCAAATAAAAGCAGTAAAAGAGAAAGAAGCTAGCGATACCACCCTACACAGGCAAGATTTTTTTCAATTTTTTAAGTGCAAGATGATATGAACATGAAGGCTAAGCAAAAAGAAACAGAGAAGGGAGTAGATAAAGGAAGTAAGAAAGAGGATGCTTGCTGCAGCAAGGTTCTAGCACTTCAGAGAGGAGCCATATTTAGTACAGGGTTTGTAGTTTTGTGGATGTAAACCCTTTCTGTTATTCCTGAAGGTTGGTAAAATCATGTCCTTGCCTGGGCTCAGTTTTGCTGTGGGGAGGGAAGGGGAAGAGAAGGACCGACTCTACTTCTGGCCTGGAAGAGTATGGGCAGCAGTGTCTCCTGCATCTTAGGGCATGGATCATGTCAGCCTCCTCTATCTCCGATGGGGTCCTGCCAGAGGGTAGGGCCATGTCTTCAATTTCCCTACCTCATCCTGTACAACAAAAACATAACCTGAAAACTAGAGTGGACAGTGCTAGGGCCTAGGTCAAACAATAGGTTTCCTGTAGGTATGGGAAGGATGTGTGGGTGGAGAGCTGGGGACGAGGTTGCTGAGTAGCTCAGCTTCACCAGGCTTGAAAGGGATACAGTGAGGAAGGTTACAACCTGAGTATGAGTGTGAGACCGGGGTATAGCGTGGGGTACATCCTAGAAGCTTAGGATTCTGTGCCCTGAGGTAAAAAGGAGAGGTTTCAGATGTATGAGGGGTTTTCTTTGTTTCCCAGGGACTGAAAGGTTCCCAAAATCTGAGGTAGCTGTAGTAGGAATAGTCCTCACAGCACGAGGGTTATGTTAGACGATGTTCTGGTTATCCACTGCTGAGTGTTAGGTCAGTGGGCTGGGGCTGCAGGTAGGATGAAAAGAATTGCACAAAAAATTAGATTAGGAAAAAGGGCTTGTTTAGAAAGTACACGGGGGTGGGGGAGTGAATCCATTTCTCAAGGGAGGGAAGAGGGCCAGGGATCTGAAGAAAACCTGGTGAAAAAAAAAAAGAAAACATGGTGGCAAGTGTTTGAAATTGAAAGCTTTTTTTTTTTTTTTTTTGAGTTGGAGTCTCACTCTGTCCCCCAGACTGGAGTGCAGTGGCCGCTCCCGGTCACCGCAGCCTCGACCTGCTGGGCTCCGGCGATCCTTCTGCCTCAGCCTTCCAAGTAGCTGGAACTACAGGCACGCGCTACCACGCCCGGGTGATTTTTTGATTTATTGTAGAGATGAGGTCTCGTCAAGTTGCCCAGGCGGGTCTCGAACCCGCGGGCTCAGGCAATCCACTCACCTCAATCCACTCACCTTAAAATTTCTTTTGGGGGTGGGCAAGTCAGGCATTCACAGGAGTTAACTTCACAGTGATGGATGGCAGGCGGATGGGTGTGTCAGTCACATAGATGAGAAGGGCAAGTCCGGAAGCTGAAAGATAAATTCTTTTTTTTTTTCCTGCCTCAGGTTTATTTGTACAAATAGCACAGGAGGACACTAGCCCCATGCAGACAGCAGCGGGGTGGGGGTGGGGGATTCAAACCAGTCCTTCTGTCCTCACACTGGCAGACAGGGGCCTCTACTCTGGAGCCTTTGTGGGGGTCTAGGCATCTTTGGGAGCCTGAGCAGGAGCTGAACTGAAGCTGGTGCTGCAGGTGAAGCGGTGGCTGGGGCCTTAGTTTGATCTTTGGCCCTTGGCTATACAGGCATGAATATGCTTCTCAGGCTTGGGGTGGGCAATGTATGCAAGTCGAGTAAGCTTGCAGCTAGGACCCTTTGGGATCTTGGGCTTAACCTCCTTGGACTTTACAAGGGCCTTGATAGCCTCAGCACGTGCACTCATAGCATTGGCGGCGTTGTTGGTTTGTATATTTTTCGGGCCCTTCTTGTTGTGTTTCTTGTGAAAGCGCATGTTCCTCAAGAGCTTGGAGTTCACCCCCTTAAGAGACTTGTATCTTTGTAATCAGGGTTTCTTGATGCCATTTCTGTGCCATTTTCGGGACTGGTTTTGTGTGGACTTGACTATGTCTGCACTGTAACCCGCGCTCCTGAAGCACCTGGGATAAATTCTTTTAGATGTTAGGAGCTGTCAATCTCAATGTCCAGTGACTCTCGCAGGGTTCCAGGAAAGGATCATTGTCATATATGAGCTGAAGGAAGGCAGAGAAACTCCATTTTGGCCTCTACCATTCATTCCCTCCTCTGGTTGTTCTGAAATATTCTTATTAAATACTGGGTAACATGGACAGTGGTCTGTTTTCTGTAGCTACTTCCTGCTGAATTGTAGGGATGTCTAAAGTAAGAGGAAGGGATGAGGGGAGAGGAGCCAATTGAGTTTGTTCGAGTATTTTTAGTGTCTATACACAAAGCATGGCGTAAAAGCGCATACCATTAGAATTAATGACACTATAAGGGCCATTATAGCTGCTATTACAACATATTAAGGCTTTGATGTCCGGTAAAATGTATTTATAAATATTTACCCCAGTGGGTTCCACACCCACTATAGGAATCCAAGCAGTTCCCAGTGTTGTACCAGTGAACTCCTTAGTTTATATGACCCACTGACCTAACACTAAGTAACAACAATCTATTGCTTAAAACAGCAACGAGTATATAATTTCTCAGGATGTTGAATAAGGCACAGTTAAGAATGCCTTGTCTCTGTTCTAGGTAATACGGAACACCCCAAATAGTTGGTACAACCCAGAAAGCTTCTTCACTTAATGACTTATCCCTTAGCTAGAATGGGTCCACCAGGTTCATGGTGTCAGGGTTGGGGGAGCTCTCCCTCCATGCGGTTTCTCTCCAGCAGGGTGGAGGAAGGGGAGCAGCTCAAATCAAGGCTGCCAGGTCTTTTCAAAACTCAGAGCTGGAACCAACACGCTGTCACTTCTACCGGATTCTTCTGTTGGTTGAATGAAGTTATAGGCCCAGTCCAGGTTCCAGGGTCAAGGATCATACAAGGCTATACTGCTGGGAGATCTGTGCTTCAGTGGAGGCCACCAAAGCTACAAACTACCAGCAAGGAGTAGACCTGTGTGGACTGAGGGTGCTCCAGTTCCTAACTCTATGCTGCCCTCCCTTCAGAGAAGATGGCTAGAGGGTAACAGCGTGGAGCCAGGTAACCCCAAACTTCTCCCACAGAATTAAAGGTGGGGGGTCTGGTCTGCCAAGATCAGCCTGTCGCCGAGGGAGGCCTGGCTGGGTGTGTCTTCATTCAGTCTACATGCCAGGCTAACACACGGGCTATTACATTATCCCTGTTTAACAAAGGTTGAAAGCGGCACGGTGTACTTGCACTGTACGGCGACTGGCACCACACCCAGCCGCAGCCCCCGGCCCCTGCCCCCCGCCCCGCAGCTAGAGAGGGGCAGGGCGCCGGCGAGAACTGGGGGGCTCCTGGAGGGCAACAGTCAACGCGTCTGACTTGGCTAGCGGGGCAGCCGACTTCCAGGCAGCCAATGGGCTGCTACCCTGCCGCCGTCGCCTCGTGCGAAGGGCGAAAAATCATTGTTAGGACGCCTTGGCAGTGAAGCTGAGGCCTCAGCTAGTCCCAGATGCCGTCAGGGATCCGCCCCCGGGACCGCGCGCTCCGGAGGACCGCCGTCGGCGCCCTCGCGCCCCGCCCCCGCACGCACGCACTCACGCACGCGCGCGCTACCCCCGCCCACCGCTCAGC
>NW_007247103.1:228616-255250 GCF_000164805.1 Carlito syrichta
GGAATGTGACCGGCCCTGTGTCAACGGCGGCCGCTGCAACCCTGGCACTGGCCAGTGCGTCTGTCCCGCCGGCTGGGTGGGCGAGCAATGCCAGCACTGCGGGGGCCGCTTCAAGTGAGTACGGGGTGGTGTTGGAGAGTCGGGCCCTGCCAGAGGCTGGGGTTGAGGGGCATTCGGGATGACTCCAGGCTAGCCGTGGATGCCAGACAGAAAGTGGAGAGGATAAGGCCGACCCTCGATGTGTGAGGGCTGTTCGCTTCCGGGGAGGTCATTATCTCTGGCCTGGGGTCTTCCTTTGATAGAAGACAAAAAGGTGCGAGGCAAGGTTGGGGGCACTCCGAAGGTATTTGGGTGCTGCGGGCTAGATTGGGAGAATGCTGAGTGTCCCAAAGAATATCAAAGGCAGTTTCTGAATCTGGGCCTATTTCGGCTAAACGAGGTATCAAAGGAAAGATGAAGCAGTCTTAACACTTCTTTTTAACATCCACTTGTACCCCAAGGCCTGATGAGTTTCTCTACTGATTGGACTGTGGGGGGCTCTGAAGAAAGAGTGTCGTGGAAGTGATTTGTTGGCGGAAGATAAAAGGGAAAGGGGGTAGGATTGTAAGATGTTAGAGATGGAAGAACCAGGGGTGGCTGGCTTAAGGAAAGTGAGGAAACTAGTTTTTTGAAACTCCCTGGAGGTGGCAGCTTGGAACGGGGTCTGGGACAGAGAGGGGATGGAAAGAGATTCCTATTTGCCCTATTTTCTGGACAATATTGAAGTTCTGAGTTCAGGGCAGTTCCTCTTGGAGAAATCATTAATTCATTAGCAGCTATTATTTGCTTCAGTTGTACAAGTTTTTCCAGATAAGACATACAAACAAACAGATTAGCCAGACTTTGGCCTGGTCCACAAGGAGTTTGAAATATAGCAAAAGAAAGATATGTACACACATAACCCTAGTCACAAGGGCTACAGAGTAATTCATGCCTTTGGCAGATACTCACCGAACACCTTCTATGTCTATGGGAATGGGAAATCTGAACAAGAAAGAGATGGTCCCTACTCCCATGGATCTTACATTCTAGTGGGGGCAATAGGCACTTAACAAGTAAAAAAGTGAAATAAATGAACAAGATAATTTCAGATAAAGGTAAATGCTTTTTTTTTTTTGAGTTGGAGTCTGTTGCCCAGGCTGGAGTGCAGTGGCATGCTCATGGCCACTGCAGCCTCGACCTGCTGGGCTCAGGGGATCCTTTCGCCTCAGCCTTCCAAGTAGCTGGAAGGCACGTGCCAACAAGCCTGGCTAATTTTTTGATTTATTGTAGAGATGAGGTCTCACCAAGTTGCCCAGGCCGATCTTGAACCCGTAGGCTCAGGCAGTGCTCTCACCTGGGTCTCCCAAAGTGCTGGGATTATAGTCGTGAGCCACCATGCCCAGCCAAAAGGTAAATGCTTTTAAGAAAATAAAAATAAGGTAGTCTTATAGAGAATTATAGCCAGTGGTGACTTTAGGAGAAGCCTGTCATTTAAAGTGACATTTGATCTGAGACCTGAATGAGGAAATGGGAAATCTGTGGGAATTCAGGGGTGGAGAGGTTATGACTAGCTGAAGGGATGCAAGGAGGAAGTAATATTGGATTTGTGTATTTGAGACTCAGTAGGATTTGGAAATGTGGAGCTGGGAAAAAATTCCAGAAGGAAGGATGCAAACAAAGTTGCGGAGGATAGAAAGTAAAGTTTTTCTGCTGCCAAATGCAAGAGAGAGAGAGTTGTGAGAGAGGAGTTTGGAATAGTAAAATTGGACATTCAGGTAATGTCAGATCAGATCTTCTAGGGCAGTGGTCCCCAACCTTTATGGCATCAGGGACCAGTTTCATGGAAGACAGTTTTTCCATGGACATGGGGAGGGCAGGGAGTAGGGGATGTGCCGTCAAACCTCACTGCTAATGTTAATCTGTATTTGCAGCGTCTCCCCAGTGCTAGCATCACCTCCTCACCTCAGATCATCAGGCATTAGATTCGCATAAGGAGCACGCAACCTAGATTGCTCACATGTACAGTTTACAATAGAGTTTGGGCTCCTATGAGACTAATGCCGCTGCTGATCTGACAGAAGGTGGAGCTCAGGCAGTGATACCAGCAATGAGGAGCAGCTGTAAATATAGATGAAATATAGATGAATTCACTTGCTTGTTGGCTGCTCACCTACTGCTGTGTGGCCTGGTCCCTAACAGGCCATAGACCAAGACTGGTCTGTGGCCTGAGGGTTGGGGACCCCTGTTCTAGGGAACTCAGAGAATATTGAGTAAATAAGCTCTTTAGTTTTATGAATGGAGAAACCAAGTGACTTCAGGACCAGTGTGTAGTAGGGCTGGTCGTGTAACTTGCTTAGGGTACTCTGATTTATGACTTCTACTAATCTACAATTATTTGCTGAGGGTACCCCTATTTTAGTTTGTGAGATACAGTGGTAAACAAGACAGACACTGCCTTGCTCTTGTGGAGCTTAAATTCTAGGTTGGGAGTGAAAAATCCAATAATCAGTTTGTGATAATTTTTGTTCAAGGCTTGTGGAAGTGAAGAGCAGGGGACAGACAGAGGACTTGACTTAGTTTGGAATAGGTGTAAGGTTGACTTTTAAGTTGAGATCTGAGGAGTGGGATTGAGTCTGAGATGTGTAATTTTGCACACACTGAGTTTGGGATGCTCTCAGGGTATGCACCTAGCAGACGTAAGCTTGAAGGCATCTGTGTATGAGGGAGATTGCCAGGGAGAGAGACAGAGACCAGTGTCCACAAGGACAGTC
The DNA here is from genome assembly GCF_000164805.1 of Carlito syrichta. Classification (NCBI taxonomy): domain Eukaryota; kingdom Metazoa; phylum Chordata; class Mammalia; order Primates; family Tarsiidae; genus Carlito; species Carlito syrichta. The sequence goes on from NW_007247103.1 coordinate 231,409, forward strand.
CAAAGGATTGGAGAAAAGCCACTTGTTACGCGGAACTAGCAGTCCTGACAGTCCTAACACTGGTTGTCTCAAATGCTGTCATTTGTGAGTGAAGGGACTCCCCTGGTTATTGTGAATATTCCTTTTGAGCTGCTTGTAGATAATGTCAGTGCTCTTTCCTGGGAAAACAATTTTGACTTTGGTCCTGATGATACCATCGTATTTTGTGACCTTCAGGATTTTGCATTAAAAAAAAAAAGAAAGTAGGAGGTACTAATGTCTCTGGTCTTTTGTTTTGTTTTATTTTTTTTCTGAGTTGGAGTCTCACTCTTGTTGCCCAGGCTGGAGTGCAGTGGCACGCTCACGGCCACCGCAGCCTCGACCTGCTGGGTTTAGGCGATCTTTCTGCCTCAGCCTTCCAAGTAGCTGGAACTACAGACGCATGCCACCACACCTGGCTAGTTTTTGTGATTTATTGCAGAGATGCAGTCTCACCAAGTTGCCTAGGCTGATCTTGAACTGCTGGGCTCAGGCAGTCCTCTTGCCTCTGCCTCCCAAAGTGCTGGGATTATAGGCTGAGCCACCGTGCCTGACCTGTCTCTTGTCTTTTAAAAAAAACTCATTAAATTTTTAGTTGAAGGATTCTTTTGGGTGAAAACTGAAATACTGGTTTTGTTTGCAGTGGTATGTATCTTGATTTAACTTACAGACCTCTTTGTTGCTAAACTAAGTGACATTAAATGAATGCCTTTTTGAATTACAATGGCATCAAGTTGGAGTGGTTTTTGAGATTTTTAGTTCTGCAAATCTTGTGTTATAATTGTCATTGTAGATTTTCTTCATTAACTGAAAGGAACATAGGATAACAAGAAGTGGATTTCATCAAAGTTACCACTGAGTTCATACTATGTGCCAGGGACTTGACCAAGCATTTTCTTTTCTTTTCTTTTCTTTTTTTTCTTTTTGAGTTGGAGTCTCACTCTGTCACCCAGACTGGAGTGCAATGGCTGTTCCCGGCCACTGTAACCTCGACCTGCTGGGCTCTGGCGATCCTTCTGCCTCAGCCTTCCAAGTAGCTGCAACTACAGGTGTGCGCTACCATGCCCGGTTAATTTTTGATTTGTTGTAGAGATGAGGTCTTGTCAAGTTGCCCAGGCGGGTCTCGAACCTGCTGGCTCAGGCAATCCACTCACCTCGGCCTCCCAAAGTGCTGGGATTACAGGCTGAGCCACCGAGCCCAGCCGACCAAGCATTTTCATATAAATTGTACTACTTAATCCTCAGGACAACTCTGAGGTTGTTATATAAAATTTAGGTTATTGTATGGTTATAGTTAGTACATTTTTATTTCCAAAATAAAGGTGCAACAAAATTCATTAATTACAGAGGATAAGGTTAGTGGTGTAAGTTTACTAAAAATACTTGTAGATTCTTTGGTGTATGATTTCTGAGGTAGTGCCCCTTTCCTTCATTTTTATGGGACTCTTCTTAATTCAGTGATTTTTTTTGTTTGTTTGTTTTTTGTTTTTGGGGAACAGGGTCTCACTTGGTTGCCCAAGCTAGAGTGCAGTAGTGTGATCATAGCTCACTGTAGCTTTGAACTCCTGGATTCAAGTGATCCTTCCATCTCAGCCTTCCAAATGGTTAGGATTACAGGTATGTGTGCCATCACACCTTGCAAATTAATACAAATTTTTTGTGGAAATGGTATCTCGCTATGTTGTCCAAGCTGGTTTGAACTCTTGGTAATCCTCCCCCTGCCTTGGCCTTTGAAAGTGCTAGGATTGCAAGTATGAGCCGCTGTGCTCGGTCAATTTTTTTCTACCTGTGACACCACCACTGGTTTTGCTTCAGAGTATAAATATACCCCATCAAGTTAGGGTTTAAAGATATTAAGCCCATTTATGAATTTAATATGCATTCAATTATTTTAAATGCCTATAGTACAAAACTTTTGGGAGGATTGAATAAAATAATATAGTGAATTGGAGTCTTTTTTTTTAATTTTTGAGTTGGAGTCTCACTCTGTCGCCCAGACTGGAGTGCAATGGCCGCTCCTGGCCACTGCAGCCTTGACCTGCTGGGCTCCGGCGATCCTTCCACCTCAGCCTTCCAAGTAGCCGGAACTACAGGTGCGCGCTACCACGCCCAGCTAATTTTTTTATTTATTGTAGAGATGAGATCTCACCAAGTTGCCCAGGCAGGTCTCGAACCCGTGGGCTCAGACAATCCACTCACCTCGGCCTCCCAAAGCGCGGGATTACAGGCTGAGCCACCGAGCCCAGCCTGAATTGGAATCTTTTACTTACCTGTAACATAAAGACATACCTTCTGTAGAAGAGAAAAGAAAGGAAGTAAGCATTTATTGAAAGTATATTTTGTGCCCAACACATGCAGTAATAGTAGTGGTCACTGCAGCACCTGTCACCATTTTTCTAGCATTTCTCCATTTTTCTTCCAGGCATTGTGCCATGTGCCTTTTATAAATAACTCCCTTTTAGTCCTTAGAGTGAAGTTCTTCCTGTTTAACAGATAGATAAACTGAAGCCTGGAGATATTGAGTAACTTGCCCAAGGTTTCAGAACTTTTACAGCATTAGAATTTGAACTCAGGCCTTCTCTGATTCCCAAACCTGTGTTCTCTTCATTGTACCATTTGCCTGTCATTTTTTCTGAGTCCAGTCACCTTTATGAACATTCGTTGGAAGGACTGACCAAATTCCAACAAGCACCTTGAGAAACAAAGGTAGAAAAATGGATTTTTATTACAAGAAAGCTAGCATTAAAAAAAAAAAACACTTAAATTTGTCTGGCTGCTGATCTGAGGACCTAAGTATCCTTGTAACTAGTGTGGTGAAAATTCTGGAAAATAAAATTTGAAGAAAGAAAAAGGTAAAATTTTTTTCTTATTGTAATTACAAAGTAGCAGTAACCTCAAGCCCTAAATTTTCATTCATGAGTCCAATTTCGGCATGTCTGTTTTCTAGTGGAACATAAGTTTTATGAGGGTAGGGGCTTTTATCTGTTTTGTTTATTAAATTCCCAGAGCCTACAGTGTACCTGGGGCATAGTGCTCAGTGGATATTTGTTGAACGAAGGAATGAAATTCTACAGTATTTTTTTTGATTTTTTAAAAAAGTCATCTTTACCCATATGACTGCCATATGTCTTTTGTCATCATATTACTCTTGAACTTCTCTGTCTTCTGCTGTTTCTGGGCATGTTTACTGGGATGTTTTACTGTCACCTCGTATTGAACCAGTCTAACACCAAACTTCTTATCCTCATTAGAAAGAATTGCTGGATGCCGTGGCTCACACCTGTAATCCCAGCACTTTGGGAGGCCAAGGTGAGGATCACTTGAGGAGATCGAGACCAGCCTGGGCAACATAGGGAGACCTTGTCTCTATAAAAAAATTTAAAAATTAGCCAGGTGTGGTGGTGTGTGGTTGTAGTCCCAGCTACTTGGGAGGCTCAGGCAAGAGGATTGCGTGAGCCCAGGAGTTTGAGGCTGCAGTGAGCCGTGATCATGCCACTGCACTCCAGCCTGGGCAGCAGATTGAGACTCTGACTCAAAAACAAAACAAAACAAAATCCTTTGTGCTTCCTTATTCAGTTGCAAATCAAAATTTGGTTAACCAAAGGTCAGAATTTGGGAGTAATCCTTGGGTCTACCTGCTATTCTCTTCTCTAAAGCCTTATCTGTTGGGTCCTTTCCATTCCTCCTTCTGCCATCCTGGTGCACCTGGTCATTCTCCTCATTGCCAATCTGCTTTTGTTGCACTTTAACCGATCCCTTACACTGGCATAGTCTGTTCCACACTTTGCCATATTGGCCTCCTAACAGGTGTCATTATCTTTTCAGAAACCCTTTTTTAAAAAAGCTTATAAAGTGACCCTCAGCAGAAGGCTCTCACTCCCTTACATGAGTTCCTTTTTTCCTAACCAATTCATTGTAAAGACTTTGTTGGTTTTCTGTATCTTTACTAAATTCAGCATTATCTCTTCTTACTACCTCACACATTCTTCTCTTCTTACCCAGGTTCTACCTTCCAAGGCTCATCTTCAGTTCTCTATAAATCTGTAGTAGCTAATTCTTTCAAATCATACCTAATACCTTCTTTTGAGATGAGTATTCAACTCTTTCCATTCTTAGATATTTTCTGAAAGATTATGTGTTAGATACTGTGCCCTGCCTTGAGGATATGAAGGTGGGTAAAAGAATCAGGCCCTGCTTGCCCCTCAGAAAGCTTATGATTATGAAGGGATGATAGCTGTCTGCACAGCATTAGAATTTCATAATAAAAATGTAGGCAATATGTGGTGTGGGATAGAGAAACTAACTTCTTTTGGGGGCTTTGGTGAATGGCATCACAGAGGAGTGGACATGTGAGCAGGTCTGAGAGTTTTTGTGTGACTAGATCATCCTGGGGAGAAAGGCATTCCAGAAGGAATGAAGAGTTTGTGCAAAGGCATTATGGATTATCATACTTAGTATAATATTTTCTTTTAGCAGGGCCATGATCTCACTGAAGACTCTAGGCGATAATCTGTCCCCTGCCTTTTCTTAGCTTTCTGGCGTTGCCAGCAGCCCTTGGCATTTGTTGGCTTGTAGATGCATCGTTTTACACTCTGCTTCCATCACTTCAGTCATATGATAGCCTCCCTTTGTGTGTCTATGTCTTTTCTTTTAAGGGCACCAGTCATGTTGGATGTACGAGTATGACCTCATCTTAACTTGATTACATCATCTTAACTTGATTACATCTGCAAAGACCTTGTTTCCAAATAAGGTCACATTCACAGTACCCAGAGTTAGGACTTCAGCATATCTTTTTAGGGGGCACAATTCAGCCTACAACACCTAGGGAACTGAACGTAGATGGATGTTGTTGCAACATAGCTTGTGAAGGGAACATAGCAGTGAAGGGAGTGAGACTGGAAGATGGTAATGGCCTTCCCTCTTCCCTGTCCACCAATCTCCAGCTTCAGAGTATGTTCTGACCTAGGATGAGCTATGGACACAGCCAGGGCATTCCAATTTCTGGCTGTGCTGATGGTTTTGAGATATGCATGTGACCTAAACTGATCACAGGACTTTTGCTGGAGACCTCTCTCTGTGGGCATTTATGAAGGAGACACTTTGCCTTCTTTGCTGTGTGATGAGGCTGCAGTCCTAGAACTGTTACAGTTAGCATTGCGGTTGTGAGAAGAGTTCACATGAGGTCAGAGCAACACACAGAAGAGGGAGGATGCTAGAGAAAAGGAACTGGAGACTTTCTGAATCTCTGGATTAAGCCTTGCCTGAAGCTGTACTTTTTGGGTTTATGAGGTACTGCAGTTCATATATTTTAAGCCAGTTAGAGTTGAATTTCCTGTCATTTGCAGTGGGACAATTCCTAACACGGAGGGAGGGCCAGCTGACTAGGGTTAGTGGCTGCCATAACAAATTACCATAGATTTTACCTCTGTGAAAGATTCCCAAGATAGGAAAATGCTTTTTATTTACCACAGCATAGAGGACAGGTAAATATATAGGAGAAAAGCGGAGTATGTGTATGACCAAAACAGTTTTTATTAAATATGATTAGCTGATTTAATGCATTTGTAAAATATATATTTTTTTAAATTGAGTTGGAGTCTCACTCTGTCGTCCAGGCTGGAATGCAGTGGCACACTCATGGCCACCCCAGTGTCTACCTGCTGGGCTCCGGTGATCCTTCTGCCTCAGTCTTCCAAGTAACTGGAACTACAGGCATGTGCTACCATGCCCGGCTAATTTTTGATTTATTGTAGAGATGACGTCTCGCCAAGTTGCCCAGGCTGGTCCCAAACCCGTGGGCTCAGGTAATCCACTTGCCTCAGCCTCCCAAAGTGCTGGGATTACAGGCTGAGCCACTGAGCCCGGCCCATAAGATATCTTTATTTTGAGAATGCAATATAGAAGTGGGTACCTACTGTGGTTGGACAGAAATCTTTACATTGGTTTTTCTTTATAACACATCTTGTTTCCAAAACTGAAATGGAACTGCAGTTGTACTTTTTCGAAACACATGTATCTGGAAATTTGTTAGCCATTAACCTGTTATGAAACTTGTTTCCCACTTAAATAATACTCTGCCATTTCCCCAAATGCATTTTGGCAAAAGGGACTCCATCTATTTACTGTATACTCTATCTAATCCTTCATTTGTTCCTTCCATTTCTCCTTTTCTGCCTGTACTTTCAATCTAATCTTTTATTAACATGAATTTTTCTAGTTTTTTTGGTCTTAGAATGGCTTTCTTATTTTTATTGCTTTTGTCTTCTCATTTTCTTTATGTCATATCTCTTTAACTGTTTTTCTTTTATCACTGAGACCGTGGTGCAGTTTCATTCTTTCAATTTTTAGTTCCTTATGTTTTCTATTTTATCAAGTTACATTTTGGGCCAACTTCAATTCTCACTATTTATTTGTATGTTTACCTTTTAGAGCTTTCTATTTTTCACTTATAGAAGTTAATTTTAGTCATGGCTGAATTGCCAATTTTTGTTTGGAATTTTAACATTAATTTTCTTTTAGAATTTGTACAGTTTTAGAATTGTACAGTTATTAAATGAATTTTCCAATTAATTATCCTTGGTCCTTTTTGAACTCTAAGAATTCTCTAATGTATTTTATAATAAGCCAGTAAACATTAAGGGCTGGAATTGTGTTAGGTACAGTTCAGAGACCTTAACCTTTTTTGACCTTTGTTTTCTTTTCTTTCTTTTTTTCTCTTTTTTTTTTTGATTTGGAATCTCACTCTGTTGCCCAGTCTGTAGTGCAGTGGCACACTTATAGTTACCGCAGCCTCGGCCTGCTGGACTCAGGCAATCCTTCCACCTCAGCCTCCCAAGTAGCTGGAACTACAGGCATGCACCACCACGCCCAGCTAATTTGACCTTTGTTTTCTAGATTTTTTGATTCACAAGTCCTTTCCCCAAAAAATGTATATAATCTTACAGATTCTCTTAAGAATAAAAAAAATTTTTTTTAATTATCCTGCTTTTGATAAGATGATTTGTTAATAAGTAATTTGATAAGTAATTTGTTAATAAAAATTATAATGTATACTTTAAATATAATTAATAGTGATATTCACAATATAAAAATTAGGATTTGACCTTTACGCTTTTTAATGTGGTGCATGTTATTTTATATACTTTAAATTAATCATGAAGAAAAAAGCATGATTTGTAGACAAATAAAAAATGGCATTAAATATTGGGATCAAATGTATATTAAAAAAGAGATTGAATTTGACTTACTTTGTGCAATTAAAAAGATAATCTTCCTTTCCTAATGTTTGATATTCATGCATTTGTGCTTTAAAAATTATTTTTTAGAATATTTTTTGTTTTTTGATTCTAAATGATAAAATGATAGTGGTTTTCAGCCATTTGTAAGCATTTCTCTACAAATAGCACATTTCCTGTATGAATAGTTTTTTCTAAATTGAATGAGAAGGCCAAGCAGGCTATAATTGTCACTTAATTTTCCCTTTTGAACATTGGTTTTTGAAGTGTTGGAGATGCCTCACGAAACTATACAGGGTTTTTGATCAGACTGTTTGGCAAAGATGATCTTGAGGCATATTTGCAGAATTAGATTCATTTTTTGCCCTTTCATAACTTGCATTTAACTATCATTGTGTCTTATGCTTCTCTTTTAATAGATATCATTACTGTTTTTTAATTGGAACAGTATTTGGACCACTGGCTGAGAAACACTGACCAACACTGGCAAACAATGTGTTTGGTGCTGATTCAGACCCTGAACTAACTTTAACTTCTTGTTAGTATGAACTATTTCAAGCCTATGGAAAAGATGCAGAGAACATCTTTGTACCTGTCACCTACTTCACTGAATTTTCTTCATATTAATATTATTCTAAGTAATAAAATGTTGCAGATACCAACCAAAGTCCCTATGTTACCCTCCTAGTCTTGTTTACCTTCCTCTCTCCTCAGAAGTAACCAGTATGGTGAGGTGAAGTTGATGTTTATTATTTCTTTTGCATTTCCACTTTTACTACACACACACACACACACACACACACACACACACACACACACACACACACACACACACACTTTTTGTAGATAATGTTTTGTTTCCAAAAACAGGATCATGTTGTTTTTATTCTTTTGAGTTGACATCTTACTTTCTTGCCCCCGCTGGATTACAGTGCACAGTGTGACTTGCTGTAACCTCGACATCCTGGGCTCAGACCATCCTTCTGCCTCAGCCTCCTGAATAGTTGGGTCTACAGGCACGTGCCACCACATCTAGCTAATTTTTTGATTTTTTGTAGAGATGAGGTGTTGATATGTTGTTTAGGCTGGTCTCAAATTCCTGTGCTCAAGCAATTCTCCCACCTTGACTTTCCAAAGTACGTGAGCCAGTGTGCTGGGTCAAGACCATATTTTTAAACTTCATAAAAAATTATTCTGTAGCTTTTTGTCCACTTAATAATAGACTTGAAATTTGTCTGTGTTGATAAATGTAGCTCTAGTTGATTCATACTTATATTTGTATGGAAGGATTTCAGTTTATTTACCCATTCTCCTGCTGCTGGACATTTAGGGTTTTTCAGTTTTGACTGTTACAAATAGTGCTACAATGAACATTCTTTACATGTCTCTTCATGCATCTGTGTGTGATTTTTCTTTAGCATGGTAATCTTCAAAGGCTCGAAGTACCTCCAATATAAGTTCCACTTATTTCTTGCTTACTTTTAGTTTGACATGCAGTTGACATATACCATTTTCAAAAATGTATTTATATAGTTGTAAAGATATAATTTCTGGTGTTTTATAAATAGAACTGCTGAAAACACCCCATTATCCAGTATTACTTTAAAAAATATATTGAGCCAGACTCAGTGGCTCATCCTGTAATCCTAGCACTTTAGGAGGCTGAGGCAAGTGGATTGCCTGAGCCTACGGGTTCCAGACCAGCCCGGACAACTTGGCGAGACTTAGTGTCTACAATCAATCAAAAATTAGCCAGGTGTGGTAGCGCGCACCTGTAGTTCCAGCTGCTTGGAAGACTGAGGCAGAAGGATCACCGAAGCCCAGCTGGGGTGGCCATGAGCATGCCACTGCACTCCAGCCTGGGTGATGGAGTGAGACTCCATCTCAAAAAAAAAAAAAAAAAAAAAAATATATATATATATATATATATAGTGGAATTCAAATTCCATAAGTTTGATAATCATTCTCACTCATTAGAGAAAAGTACATCAGTAAGGTCTTCTTTAACAATTTTTCATTGTTTTTCTTAAATTTTTATTTTTATTCTAGTTACCCCATATTTTTTTTCCTGGATATTCAATTCTGTCCCACTGATTTGACTGTTACATACCATATTTTTTAATTGATTAATTAACTATTTAATTAATTAACTTAGTAGGAGCCTCACTGTGTCACCCAGGCTGGAATGTAGTGGCACACTCACGGCCACCGAAACCTCATCCTACTGGACACATGATCCTTCTGCTTCAGTCTTCCAAGTAGCTGGAACTACAGGCATGTGCCACCATGCCCAGGAATTTAAAAAAAAAAAATTTATTGTAGAGACGAAGTCTCACCAAGTTGCCCAGGCTGGTCTAGAACCTGTGGACTTAGGCAATTCTCTTACCTTGACCTCCCAAAGTGCTGAGATTATAGACATGTGAGCCACTGAGCCTGGCTTCATACTATATAATTCATACTTTAAAATGTACAATTCAGTGATTTTTAGTATATCCATAAGGTTGTACAACTATTGTAATTATCTAATTTCAGCATATTTTCATTATGCCACAAAGAAACCCTGTACCTATTAGCAGTCATTCCATAAGTCCTCTTTCCTTATAGCCCCTGACAGTTATTAATCTACTTTCTGTGTCTGTGAATTTGTCTATTTTAGATATTTCATATAAGTATTATCATATAGTATGTGGTTTTTTGTGACCAACTTCTTTCACTTGACTTAGTGTTTTCTTTTTTTTTTTGAGTTGGAGTCTCACTCTGTCACCCAGACTGGAGTGCAGTGGTCGCTCCCAGCCACCGCAGCCTCGACTTGCTGGGCTCTGGCGATCCTTCCGCCTCAGCCTTCCAAGTAGCCGGAATTACAGGCATGCGCTACCACGCCTGGCTGATTTTTTGATTTATTGTAGAGATAAGGTCTCGCAGCCCAGGCAGGTCTCGAACCCGCGGGCTCAGGCAATCCACTCACCTCAGCCTCCCAAAGGCGCGGGATTACAGGCTGAGCCACCGAGCACGGGGATTTAGTGTTTTCAAAGCTCATTCATGTTGTATCATGTATTAGTACTTTATTCTTTTTAATGACTGAATACTATTCCACTGTATACCACATTCTATTCATTCTTCAGTTGATGGACTTTTGGATTGTTTGTACCTTTTGGCTATTATGAATAATGCTGTTGTGAACATTTATGTACAGATTTTCATGTGGACATATGTTTGTCTCAAGCTTATTGCCAGGAGTGGAATTACTAAGTCATATGATAATGCTATGTTTTACTTTTTGAGGAACTGCTAGACTTTTTTATAGTGACTACACCAATTTACTTTTCCACTAGCAGTATATGAGTGTTGCAATTCCCCCACATTCTCACCAATACCTGTTATTTTCTGATTTTTTTCCTTCTTTTTGAATTATGGCCATTTTAGTGAGGCTATCTTATGGTGATTTATATTTGCATTTCCCTAATGATTGTTTATTTTGCTTTTCATGTGCTTGATGGCCATTTGTATGTATATATTTTTGATAAATGTCTACCTCAATCTTTTGCTCATTTAAAAATTATATTGTCTTTTTATTGTGAGTTGTAAGAGTTCTTTATATATTCTAGATAGTAGATCCTTACCAGATATATGGTTTGTAGTTATTTTTTGCCTGTTTGTTGGTTATTTTTTCACTTTCTTGATAGTGTCTTTTGACATACACCAGTTTTAAATTTTGTTGAATCTCCATTTATCTGTTTTTTCTTTGGTTGCTTGTGCTTTTAAATATCATCTCTAAGAAACAATTTTCTTTCTTTCTTTTTTTTTTTTTGAAAGCAGGATTTATTGAGAGGACAGAGAAACTCCCACAGTGGGAGGGGACCTGAAGGGGTTGCCCTCTAAGAAACCATTTTCTATTTGGAGATTATGAAGACTTGCCACTTAAGTTTTTTTTTTTTTTAAAGTGATTTATAAGTTTAGCTCTTATATTTTGTCTCTAATCCATTTCAGTTAATTTTTATATATAGTATGAGGTTCAACTTTGTTCTTATGCATTAGATATCCAGTAGTTACACACCATTTTGAAGAGAGTGTTGTTTCCCATGGAATGGTTTTGTTACACTTGTCAAAAATCAGTGGACTCTAGATGTATAGGTTTATTTCCAGACTCTCAATTATATTTTATTGACCTATATGTCTGTTGTTATGTCAGTATCACACTGTTTTGATTATTGTAGGTTTGTAGTAAGTTTTAAAATCCTGCCACATAGTTTAAAAAATGTTTTATTTTGAGATTCACATATAGTTGTAAAAAATACAGAGATTTCCTATAACTTTCACCCATTTTCCTCATCTGGCAACTACAGTATAAGATTGCAACCATGAAATTGGCATTGATACACAATTTATCAACTTTATTCAGATTTCACAAGTTTTACATGCACTGATTTGTGTGTATGTGTATTTCCCCCATAGGATTTTATTCTAGTGTATTTCTTTGCTTGAAGATAGTTTGTTGAACATACTATCATACTTCTCTATGACAAATATTTGTATAGAAATGGACTTTTTTTTACTGTGAGCATTAGACTCTACAGGTTGAAGATTTTCTTTTGGATTAGCTAATTACTATGGTTATTTTTGTATACAACTGAGCAAACCATATAAGTGTGGTACACATTTTTATACATTTTTTTTAACATCATAGGTAAATTTTTACAGGAAAAGCATCTCCTATTGAGATTAATGATACTTTTTAAAAAATCTGTGGGAGATGTAGCTTACTGCTAGAATGAAATGGTTCAGTATAAATCTTACTCTTCTCATTTTTTTGTAAATGTAAAACTGAGAAAGCTTGTTAAAATAAATAAGTATATCTAGGTGGAAAAAATTTTGTTGTTACAGTGTCTCTCAAATGTTTGAACTCCTTTTATGTTATATGTCAAAGGTCAAATGGTAATTTTTCATCAAAAATGATTTTTAAATTATCTATCAGTTGACAGCTGAGTTATATCCACCTTCAATTTTGTCATAAGCAACAAATTGGAAACCACTTGACTTTCAAGAGGATTTGTTACACAGTCATTAGAGATGTTTGCTTTCTCAAAAGAACACTACTATTTTGAGTTATTCTTTGTTAAGGGCCCTAGAAGTTTTTGTATTTTGGGGATAGATGGGCTAGAGGTATGCCTTGGCTTTTGCCAGGTGGAAAATTCTTCTGTAAGGTTGTGAAGGGACACCAGCATAACCACATACTTCTACTTAGGGAGTTTAGGAAGGAGAGTGTGTGGAAGATACTGTTTAGAAATTTATTCCACTAGAACTATTCAGACCCTGTATCTCTTGAAAGGTTTTCACCTATCAACCTAGATCTGTTGAAAGATGTTCTCTGGAGTGTATCCCTAGGAATAAAATGGCTGGATCAAAGGACTTTAGTTTTTGCTGTTGCTAAATTGTTCTGAAAAGGAATTGGTCTAGTTTTTTATTCTCATCATTCATATTTGGGTGTTTTAGTTATTTTTTCACTTCAGTCTGATGGGTATGAAATGGTATGTGGTTGTTTCAGTTTGCACTCCCTTGATTACTAGTGAGGGTATCTTTTCACATATTTGAAGGCCATTGGGTTTCCTCTTTTTTTTTTTTTTTTTTTTGAGTTGGAGTCTCACTCTGTTGCCCAGACTGGAGTGCAGTGGCCACTCCCGGCCACCGCAACCTCGACCTGCTGGGCTCCGGCGATCCTTCTGCCTCAGCCTTCCAAGTAGCCGGAATTACAGGCATGCGCTACCACACCCGGCTGATTTTTTGATTTACTGTAGAGATGAGGTCTCGCTGCCCAGGTGGGTCTCGAACCCACGGGCTCAGGCAACCCACTCACCTCAGCCTCCCAAAGGCGCGGGATTACAGGCTGAGCCACCGAGCCCGGCTTGGGTTCCTCTTATTTGAACTGCCTTTTTTTGCCTTTTGCCATTTGTCTGTTGGCTTGTTTGTCTTTTTAAATTGATTTACAGGAGTTCTTTATATATTCTGGATTTTAATCCTGGGGTTATATATGCAGCAATGATCTTCTAGGGAATGCCTTCTCTTATTTTATTTCTCAGTTTAAGATTTTTACCCATAAATAATTGAATAAATAAATGGTGAGAAAAGACAAGCCTTCCTTACAAAAGAATTCTGAATAATATAAGTAGATATTCATCATTCTAGGAAGTGGTGCTTAATTAATTTCTCTGCCTTACCTCTCCTTTAGTATAGACTGTACTTGGTGACTCTTATCCAAAGAGAATATGAAAAGGGGAAGAATAGCAACTTGACAGTGGAGAAATGCCACCTTGCCCAAATGACCAGGGTTAACATCACAGTGATAAAGCATGTTGAGATTATGTGCCCCTTGAGATGATGTGATTAGGAAGAATGTCAACTCTGTGGTATTTTCCCCCAAACACATAACCCCAGTCTAATCCCAAGAAAAACATGAGGTAACCTCAAATTGAGAGGGTATTCTACAAATGCTGGACAGCATTCAAAACCGTCAAAGTCATGAAAGATAAGGAAAGACTGAGAAACTGCTACAGATCAGAGGGAACTAAAGAGACGTGAACAATTAGGGACCTTTGTTTGAATAAAATCTAGAGTGTAGGGAATAGAAATGTACTGATACTGGTTTCTTTGTCTGGTAAATGTACCATGGCAATCTTATTTTAACATCAGGGGAAATTGAGTCAGAAGTATATAGGAGTTCTCTGAATTTGTTTGCAACTTTTCTGTAAATCTAAAATTATAACCAAAATAAAAGGTTTATTAAGAATTTATACTTGATTTTATTGGACATAAGATGCCATAAACTACAAGATACACCTTTTAAAAAAATTATTTATTTTGAGTTGGGGTCTCACTCTGTTGCCCAGGCTAGAATGCTGTGACACGATCACTGCTCACTGCAGCTTCAACCTCCTGGGCTCAAGTGGTCCTCCCACTTCAACCTCCCAAGTAGCTGGGCCTATAGGCATGCACCACCACACCTGGCTTTTTTTTTTTTTTTTTGGTAGAGATGCAACCTCTCTATATTGCCTAGGCTGGTCTCAAACTCCCGGGCTCAAGTGATCCTCTCGCTTTGGCCTTCCAAAGTGCTGGAATTACAGGTGTGAGCCACTGCACTCAACCAAGATACATAATTTTTTGCTTCCAGTAAAATTAAGATGTGGCATCAGTTATAAGAGCCATCCTGATTTCAGAGATATTAAAATGGAGAAAAGGTACATCTTAGAATAGTTGAAATACAATCTTTTTTTGGTTAATATATTGAAAGACTACAGAGAATATATGGTGAGAAGTGTTCCTTCCTCTCTCTGAGAATAGCCAGTGTTATCAGTTTCCTGTATAGCCTTCCAGATACGTTAGCTGCATGTATAAACAGTTATATATGTTGTGTCCTTTCCCTCCTTTGTGTTTTATATGAATGGCGTACTCGCTGAATTATACCTTACTTTCTCTGCTAAACAGTGTATCTTGGAGGTAATTTCATACCAGTGTATACTTAAAAAAACCAGATAGTTGTATTTGGTATTCTATTATATGGATATGCCTTAATTTATTTAGAAGTGTTGGACAAATTTGCACACATTCATTTTACACAAATTTGTCAGTCTGTCTTTAGGGTTAAGTTCTCAGGAGTGAAATTGCTTCATGAGAGGGATATGTGCATTTGACATTTGGTGTTAGGTATTAGCAAATAGAGATTCTATAGAGATTGTCTCAATTTACGTTACTAGTAGCAATGAGGCATGGATTGTTTTTACCTTTATAGTGTCTTTTTCACAGAAATTTCAGGTTTTAATGTGGTCAGTTTTATAATTCTTTATGTCTTTTGCATTTTGTGTTATATTTTAAAAGTCCTTCCTTTACTGACCTTGTAAAGATATTCTCTATTTACTTCCTCCAAATTTAAAAAAAAAATTGTTTTCTTACATTCCTATCTTTTATCCACTTGTAGCTTATTTCTCAGAATGAGTTGTTGTGTTGCCCTAATTCAGTTACTTTTTCCATGGCAAGCAGTTGTCTCAGTCTTAATTATAGAATAGTATATTTTTCTTCCCACAGATTTGAATTGCACCTTAGTCATATAAAACTTCAAATTTGTTTTAGTTGTTCTTAGCTCTTTGTGCCTCTTATTCCATCAAAAATCTTTATTCAGATTTTGATTGGAATGTCACTTAATACTGAGATTAGCCTGGAGAAATCTTTTATTTTTATATCAGAGGGTCTTTCTGTCCTTCCCATCCTCCTGGAAATATGCTTTATATTTCTATTTATTTAGGTCTCTTATCTCTTTCATCAAATTCTTACAGCGTTTTTTTCTTTCTTTTTTTGAATTGGAGTCTCATCTCATCACCCAGGCTAGAGTGCAGTGGCACACTCACGGCCACCCCAGTGTCGACCTGCTGGGCTCCAGGGATCCTTCCATCTCAGCCTTACAAGTAACCAGAACTACAGGTGTGCGCTACCACGCCTAATTTTTTTGATTTTTTTATTGTAGAGCAATGTCTTGCCAAATTGCCCGGGCTGGTCTCAAACCAGCAAGCTCAGGCAGTCCACTCACCTCAGCCTCCCAAAGTGCTGGGATTACAGACTGAGCCACCGAACCCTGCCACAACATTTTTCAAAATGGTCTGACACACTTTTATTAGATTTACTGCTAGATATATGATTTTGTTACTATTACTATAATGTAATTGATTACTGTAGTCCATAGGAATGGATTTTAAGATTATCATTGTTATTATTATAATGCTAAGTAATATTTAACTCATGAGTCTCTGGGGTTGTCTGGGTTTTCTACTAAACTTACCTATCTGAGTCTAGGCTGGAGGTTAACTGGGCTCAACTGCTGGGGATGGGTATCATCTCCTTTGCACCTGAGGCTAGCTCAGCCTTACTGTCATGGTGATGACAGAGGTGCACAAGGAGAATTGATTTTCTTCTATTTTGAACTTGTATCTAGTAAACCTTCCTAAGTTCTTTTTGTACTGAGAGTTTGTTTGTGGATTCTTTGAAGTTTTCTATGTTGGATAGTTATGCTGCCAATAAATTGTGACAGTTTATTTCTAATCTGTTTGATCCTTATTTCTTCCTAATTATTGAGCTAGTTGACATTGTTGAATGTTGTCATTGTCCAGTAGAACATTGTTGTATAGTCTTGTTCTTGACTTTAAAAGGAAACTTCTAGAATAGTGCCTGGCACATAGTAGGTGACCAGTGATCATATTGATTTTGTCCTTTCATCTGTTAGTGTGGTAATTTACACTGAGAGACTTTCTAATTGTTAGATCATCTTTGTATTCCTTAATTGAACCCAGTTTAGCCTGTTTTTTTGTTTTGTTTTGTTTTGAGTTAGAGTATCACTGTGTCGCCCAGGCTGGAGTGCAGTGGCACTCTCATGGCCACCGCAGGCTCGACATACTGGGTTCAGGCGATCCTTCTGCTTCAGCCTTCCAAGTATCTGGAACTACAGGAGTGTGCCACCATGCCCAGCTCACCACTGCTTCAACCTCCTGGGCTCAGGCAATTCTTACACCTCAGCCTCTTGAGTAACTGGGTCTACAGGCATGAGCCACTATGCCTGGCTAATTTTTTTTAATTGTTTGTAGAGATGAGGTCTTGCTCTGTTCCCCAGGACAGGTCTTGAACTCCCAGACTCAAGCAATCCACCTGACTCAGCCTCCCAAAGTGCTAGGTTATAGGTGTAAGCCACCTGCCCGACCCAGTGGTTATTTCTCTCTTCTTGTCTTACTGAACTTTATAACAATTTTTTTGTCAGCGTCTCACTCTGTCATTCAGGCTAGAGTGTACACTCACTGCAACCTTGACCTCCTTGGACTCAGGTGATCCTTACACCTCAGGCTCTTACAGGCATGAGCCACCATGCCAACTAATATTTGATTTTTTTTTTAATAGAGATGGTGTCTCGCTGTTGCCTAGACTGATCTGAACACCTCGGCTTAAGCAGTCCTCCTACCTTGGCCTCCCAAAATGCTGGGATTACAGGTGTGAGCCACCATGCCTGGCTATTTCACTGCTTGCTTTTTGAAAACTTGCTTCTGGACTTTTGGAACTTCATGTTCTCCTGGTTTTTTTTCCCTATACTTGACTGACTTCTCATTTACAGACTCTTCCTTTTTCTAGCCTCTCATTTCAAACCACTGTGTATTTGCACTCAATCTTCTTGTTTCTACACCTGATACTCAGGTGTTCTTTTGACTCTTGGGACTTTTATTTGCAAGTCTGTTGGACCTTTCAGTTTTCTTAGCACATGTATGGGGCTACTCAAGCCAAAAACATGGGTGTTTTCCTTACTTATTCCCTTTTACTTCCAAATTGGCATCAGATCCTGTCTGTTCAACCTCCAAAATTTATCCAAGGATCTGCCTGAGCATTCTTTTTTTCCCTCCATTTTTAGGTAGAAGCCAGATTGAGTAGGTTTTTGTAGTCTTAAATAATCATAAAAAATTTCTGAAAAGCATAAAACTGTATGCAAATAAAAGGTGTCAGAAGGCTAGGAGGAATGGAGCTAAATGGCAGGATCCTTAAGCTTCTTTTGTTTCTTTATCTTTGCCCATTGCTTTTTCCCCCTTTCATTACTGTATATTTATATGGACTCTTTGAAAGGATTGTAGTTACAAAGAACTGATAGCCAGCAGGTTGAATATTTTTTGTTATTTGTGCCTAATATTTAGGACTTCATGAGAGATTCTGGTTATTGGATACCCAAGAAAGGTTGAGAGCATAATCTAGATAGGAGAAAGTATGTTGGGTGACTGGATTGGCTTTTTAGGCAGGGAGTGGGGAGTATGGCTGGAGTAAAAGCATAAGAGAGGCGAGAATGGCTACAGAGTATTTGGGGGCAATGAGAACTGCCTTCCACCCCTGTCAGGGTGGGTGGAAGGATTGACATTAGTTTTAGACTTCAGTTTTAGACTTCATTCCATAATCTGTTCAAAGTTATTGTAGGCCAGGCTCGATGGCTCAACCTGTAATCCCAGCACTTTGGGAGACCAAGGTGAGTGGATTGCCTGAGCCTGCGGGTTTGAGACCCACCCGGGCAACTTGGTGAGACCTCATCTCTACAATAAATCAAATGTTAGCCGGGCGTGGTAGCGTGCGCCTGTAGTTCCGGCTACTTGGAAGGCTGAGGCTGAAGAATCGCCAGAGCGCAGCAGGTTGAGGCTGTGGTGGCCGGGAGCATGCCACTGCACTCCTGTCTGGGCGACAGAGTGAGACTCCAACTCAAAAAAAAAAAGTGATTGTAAACATTTGACAAGGGTAGTAATTTGGTGACATCAGTGCTTTAGGAATGTTCTTCTGGCTGTAGGCTGCTCAGTAGACTTTGTGGGCTGTTTCAGAAGCTACAAAGAGAGCCTAAGACTTTAGCAATAAGGCTACTATGAATTGCTTTGAGCTTGGGGTAGAGTGTAGCAATGGGAATGGAGATGAAGGGATACATCTAAGGAAGGCTTTGATAGCAATTGTGTTATAAGCTGGTCACACACATGATGAATGGGATAAAGTAGAGGAAGAAACTAAAAAGGTGACACCAACATTTTGAACTTGGGAGAAGGGGCTATTTTATCATTTCAGAAAGACTATAGTTGTATGGGAAGAGACACAGATCAGGGTTGAGTTTTGTTGGAATTCTCAGTTTTTGCAGCTGCATTTTCATTTTATACTCTTGAGTTTTCATTTCTCTTTAGAAAACCATAAACAACTTTTGTATGACTGATAAAGAAAATGCTTTACATAAACCATTGGACTTTTGTGGTTCTTAAACCAAACTGGGCATACAAAAGGCACCTCCTGATCTGAGGGGATAGGGCCAGTGATTAGAGGTCTTTGAAGAAAGGCTCCACCTCCAGTTTTTTAGCTTCTGAAATGCTCTTCTCCCTAGACTGTCACAGATACACAGGAGAGTTTGTCCTGGACTATTTTTGTAGTAAACTTTGCTCTTAATAAAAGCTTGAAAATTCTTGTTGTTGAAAACTTTGTTAGAATTGATATTGTTATTCATCAGGAAACAATTATTACATGAACATTATGATGTTTTAGGCACTGGAAAAAAAAGAGGTGAATGAGATAAGTTCTTGAGAAGATCATGGTAGTCTAGTAGGAAGAGATAGTCTCTGTATCAGTAATAGGCCACATGATAAGTCTGACCACAGAGAAGGCATCAGTCAGCTCAGCACAGAAAACTCGGACACAGGTTCCCAGAGCTCCAAGGGACATTTGAATCTGAAAGGATGGTTAGTAGGAGAAGGGAAGTTTTTCTAGACAGAGAAGTCAGACTGTGCTAAGACGTGAATGCTTAACGGCAGGTGAGTTGAGGCAGGAGAATGACATTCAATATTGCTGTACTATGTGCTGCTCAGTCTGGGGAGCAGTGGCTAGAGATGGAGGAAGGAGGTAAGTTGGGGCTGCTTGTGATGGACCTTGCATGCGTGCTAAGGCCAACAAAGGTTTCCAAGCAGGTTTGACATCATCAGATTGGCCTTTGAGGAAGATGACAGGTGGCTCTGCAAAGAGCTAGCCAGCCTGGGGAGCTGGGCTGAGCTACCAGTTAAGAGGCCATTGCGGGAGACCAGGCCAATATGAGGAGAATTTGAATTAGGGAATTGGTGCTAGCAATGGGGATAGAAGAGGGACAAAATGAGAGTAGTTTGTCAGTGGACTAAATGGAGTGAAGAAAGAGTTCAGGATTTTTGGAAGATAGAGTGGATAACATTGTTTAAAAATTAGTAAAAGAGCTGAGAATGGTGGCTCATGCCTATAATCCCAGCATTTTGGGAGGTGGAGGTGAGAGGGTTTCCTGAGCCCAGGGGTTCGAGATCAGCCTGGGCAATTTGGTGAAACCTTGTCTTTAAAATAAATAAAAAAAATTAGCTGACATGGTGGCACATGTCTGTGGTTCCAGCTACTTGGAAGGCTGAGGTGGAAGGATCGTGTGAGCCCAGCAGATCGAGGCTGCGGTGGCCATGAGTATGCCACTGCACTCCAGCCTGGGAGACAGAGGACAAATATATGGAGTTTACAGCAACTTGGATGGATTTGGAGTTGATCTTACTCAGTGATTTATCACAGAAACAAAGAACTGAGTTCCATATGTTCTCACTCATGGGGTGACCTTGAACAATTGTAATACTATAAGGAAGTGATTGACAGTAGTAGAAAACGGTCAGGGGAGCAGGGGTGGGACTGGCAGTTGAGGGAACCTGCTAGGGGAGGGAGGGGCATATCTCATCAACAAGGGTACCTGCATGATCAATATTTATGTACCTAACCCTGAATTGTACCCCATGTCTTTATAATTAATTAATTAATTTTTAAAAAGTAAAAGAAGAGATTTAATGACTTAAATTTTTGACATAGGTAATATGGGTCTGAAACATGGGTCTAGCTTTGAGCTGGAAATACTTCTTGGGCAGTTATCAGCATACAGGTGAGATGAAGCATGGCTGCAGATGGGATTACCTATAAGGGGATAGTGGAGACCTATATCCAGCAGGGCAGTTCCAAGACAGAGCTTAGGATTTGAGCAAAGGACTTATTCCTTTTATTGAGTCTTTCAAAGTAGATAATTTATTATTATTTAAAAATATGAGGGAGCCATGTTTTTTAATGGTAAGTTTAATTATCATTGTGGATGTGAATAATACAATGTTGTAAATTAATTAAAAACATATAGCACTCATTTGTACCACTAGTATGATTAAATATTCATGATGAACCCTTTTCTTTGTATTTTGGTTTTAAGGAATTAGATAAAAATTTTCTGATTAGAGATGAAACATTGGAATGTAGACATATTCTTAGTATTGGTACTAAAAATTCAGTCACTTACTTTAATACGTAGAAGTTCCAAGATCAGATATGGAAGCTTTGTTCTTATTTGTATATTAGAATTATTTGTGGAGCTTTAAAGACACCAATGCAGAGCTGTCTTCCAACTGAGATGACTTTGTGTTAGGGTCCCATTATTTGTGTTTTTTAAAGCTTTGTGAGTGTTTTGATGTTGATTTGAGAACCCTGTATCGGGGATTTGGGAAGGAGCTTTGTCAATGTATTTTGTTTCTTGTTATATAGCTAACTTTTTTGCTTAAAGCTGTGACAGCATAGGCCAGGATGCCAACAAATTAGTTGATCTGGCCAACACAGTGAGACCATTTGAATTTTTATGTGAACTTAAGTTATAAAACAAAATTTCATAGCAGTTCAAATCTGAGGCGAGTAGATTGCCTGAGCCCGCAGGTTTAAGACCACCAGACAACTTGGCGAGACCTCGTTGTCTCTACAATAAATTAAAAAAAATAAGCCGGGCGTGGTAGCATGCACCTGTAGTTCTGGCTACTTGGAAGGCTGAGGCGGAAGGATCGCCTGAGCCCAGCAGATCAATGCTGGGGTGGCTGTGAGCATGCGTGCCACTGCACACCAGCCTGGGCGACAGAGTGAAACTCCAACTCAAAAAAAAAAAAAACAGCAAACATTTAAAAAAAGAATAAAGAAATGCACAATCAAATTATTTTTTAAAGTTACTTAAAATACTCTGTGTACTTCAACCAACTTAGTATATATTTAGGTTCTTATTTCATTTTGCATTAGATTTTTAGAGAATGCCTTTTTCTCTCATTTTATTTTTGTTGTATAATATGGTACAGCAATGGCATGGTTCCAAACTAAATTCATATTTTAAAAGTACATTCAGAAGTCTAGCTTCCATCCCTGTTTCATCCTCCCTATTCCCTTTCTCTCCTTATAAGTAATCATTTTTTATTAGTTTTTTGGTTTATCATTCCACTGGTATGTCTGTATGTTTATTGATTTATAGATCCTCTTTCTTTAAAAAATGGTAGCGTACAATACCACTGTTCTGCTCCAGTGCTTTTTTTGTTTGTTTGTTTTTGTTTTTGTTTTTTTCATTTAGCAACATATTCTCAAGATCTCATAGCAGTAGGTAGTCCTGGTTCCTTTTTGTAGCTACACCATACTCCACTGTGTGAACATGCCATGTTTTATTTAACTAGTCCTCTGATAATACTGAACTGCTTTTTTAAAAAATTTTTTAAGAGACACAGTCCTAGGCTGGAGTGCAATGGTGTGATTGTGGCTCACTGCAGCCTTGAACTCCTGGGCTCAAGCAATCCTCCTACCTCAGCCTTCTGAGTAGCTAGCACCACCACACCCAGCTAATTTTTAAATTTTAATTTAATTTTATTTTTGTAGAGACAGGGTCTCACTATGTTGACCAGGCTGGTCTCAAACTCCTGGCTTCAAGTGATCCTCCCATCTCAGCCTCCCAAAGTGCTGGTTATAGCCTGAGCCACTGAGCTTAGCTGATTGTGCATTTCTTGAGGGAATATATCCTCAAGGACAAAGAACTGTAAAGATGTTCAAAACTTTTTAGTGATTGTATATATAGCCGGTAGTATTATTGATATTGTTGTTCTGGAAGTATGCGTTGTAAAGTCAAACAAGTGGATTGGATTGGGACCCTGGGTTGCTGTGGAAAAGAGAGAGAGATACAAAGGTAGAATCAGAGAAATTGGGTCAGAATCTTGCAATCATAAATTTGAGTTGGAGATGTCAGCATGGACTCATGATATTTATTTCTTTCTTGAAAATATATTTTCTAGTTTTCTTCACTACAAAACCCCAGAAACCAACCTACATAGCATTGAGCACTTTTAATGCTAATTTCTGTTCTCTAAATAATAATTCCCACTAAAAGAAACCTAGGATACCTTAGAAAATTGACTTTTTTCAGGTTGGGGCCAAGATTTCTGTAAAATGAGCCTGGAACATCTTTTTATATCACAAAACAAGTTGCTAGGGAGATGTTCATTTCTATCAATGGTAGAACAACTTTTTCTAAGCTAATGTTCCAGCTGAGTACAACTAGAAAAGCTGGAAAATATTTTTAAAAAAATCTGTTTGAAGGCTTTGGAGAGTGAGCAAGGCAAAGAAAGGGCTCAAGAGTCCAAAATTTTAGACAAAAGGTAAACTCAGTGGGGTAAGGACAACTTTTGGTACAGCTTTTTCCATGAGGTGATTGAATGATTTGAAATGCACAGCTAAGAGATTGAGCACCAAGTGGTGGCAGACAAACTGAGTTTCTAAGCAGAATTTTGGTGATCATGTAGTGTTGAGGGACACAACTAGAATTCAGGGCCTGCAAAGAAGGAAGGGCCGTGGAAAACACCCAAGGCTTTTAGTTGGGAATCCTGAAGGATGGACTGCATCCTGTGCTTAAGACTGAACTCAAAATAGATCAGCTCTCACAAAGGCTGAAGCCTAGCTTTCAAATTACCTCAATCCCTGATTGGATTAAAGAAGTCTGCTCATAGCTTTATTGCTTGCTAGAAGTGAATGTAAATCTTCTGTGGAGTAATACAGCATTATCTTATCTGTATGGTATTTATATATTTCATGACAATATATAATATAAACAACTATATAAAATATTTTTTTCTCTTTTTTTTTCATTAATCAGTATTTTTTATTATGGTTTTGTGGGGTACAGTTAAGGGTTAGGTGTACAATTACGTTTCATTCAGGCACCCTGTTGATAA
>NW_007247104.1:0-13185 GCF_000164805.1 Carlito syrichta
TGCAGTGGCACACTCATAGCCAACCCAGCGTCAACTTGCTAAGCTCCGGTGATCCTTCCAAGTAGCAGGAACTACGAGTGTGTGTGCCCATGCTCGGCTAATTTTTGATTTTTGATTGTAGAGACTAGGTCTCACCGAGTCACCCGGGCTGGTCTCGAACCCGTGGGCTCAGGCAATCCACTCGCCTCGGCCTCCCAAAGTGCTGGGATTACAGGCTGAGCCACCAAGCCCCGCCTCTCCCTTTCTTATACAAAAATGCATACGAGATATAGACATTGTTCTGTCCCTTGCTTCTTGATCTAAACAACACAGAGTGGGAATCTTTCCATGTGGCCTTCTCTTCTTTCTGTTCCAGTTGCAGAGTTCCCCTGTGTGGCTGGACCATGGTTTGTCTTGGTGGACACACAGACCATTTCCACAAACACGGCTGCAATGTGCAACCTTATCCATACTTGTAAGATAAATTTCCAGAAGCATATCACAGATTTTCTTTCCCCCATGCTACATTTTGCAAATCACCTTTATTTTATCGATGGCTCTAGCCAATGGTAAGAAACATAAGAGATGGGAACTGAGGCAATGGAAGTCTTGGGGATCCTTGTTTTTGTCGGAGATATCTGAGATGGAGTAACAGATGGGGTGGGGCTGTTCTGCTGCATGCCCTTTCTCCTCCTCTTCCTCGTTAACACGCACACTTTAATAAAGACTTGAAGAAAGAACAATGGACCCATGGAACGTAAGAATAAATGCACCTGGCAATTTCATGAAAAGGAGAGCCTTCAGCTCCATTTACCCCACTGCTCCACGACACTGAGGTCTTGGGAGCATTAAGACCAAATCTGGATGTTTCCCAACTTAAATAGTGTTACCATATTTCCTTATCTCCTATACTTTCATATCCTCACCCACATTTTCCTCTAAAATGAGGGGGGCAGTTGGGGGCTAAGCACATGAAGAAGCCACAGGATACAGGGCAACTCAGGATGCTCCTCACTCTGGTCACCCTCAACTCACAAATTCAACTCAAAACATTGTGTGATGCCTCCTGTGTGTCAGACTGTATTAGATATCAGGAGTGCAGAAATGCAGTTGCTTGTTCTGAGCAGCCTAAAAAATGATCAGCCCTGGGATGGGCAGTTGGATTCCACAGTTGCCAAATACAGAGGTAAGCACAGGACACCAGGAGGGAGTTGCGGTCAGGAGGGACTACCTGACCTGCATTCTGCACCGACAGGCCAGCCTTCCATGTGTGAAAGGGAACAGAGGCACGCTAGGGAAGATGAAGGCTGTGAGATGTGGAGGGCGGAGTATGTGGTACATGGGGCGAGGTCACAAGATGAAGAGGGCACGTGGTGGACACTGCCTGCATCAGTATCACCAGGAAACTTGTAAATGCGCATTTCCCAGGTCCCCCACAGAGGTCAGATCTAGCAGGTCTTGAGTGGCTCAAAAAGCACCTCAGGGAATCCTTCTGCAGACAGCCAACCCCACTTAGGAAATGCCAGAGTGACCGTCCCCAGGACACTGTGGAGCTGGCAAGGGAGGAGGAGGTGGGAGAGCCCTGCTGCAGGAGTCCAGGCACATGATGAGGGTGTTGGGGGCACAGGCCTGCAGACTAGGAGATAGATTTGGGGTGGAACTGAGTGGATGTATGACTGCAGCCACTGTTCCAGTGGGCACACAGCAGGCAAGGAACCTGATTGATCCAGAGTCGGAACTGGCTTCCCAGAGCAGGGGATTTTAAGTTAGGATCTGAGGGTAAGCTAGCATTAGTGAGGTGGCCAGACAGACACACGGACACTCCTGAAATACTCACATACCCAAGCTTCCCGGACAACCCTGAGAACCATGACCCCCCAAACCAAACACTGTGTATGTGTTCCAAGTGTGTCTGGTAAAGTTTCTCCTGCCTACTTCCTTGGTCTAGGACAAGCTGAAGCTATGTGTACAGTCACAGGATCCTGATAGAACAGCAGCAAGGCAGGGAGGGGCACAGTGGCCCTGGTTTCAGGGACGGGACCCTGAGTGGGGAAGGCAGCAACCTTTTCCTCTATTACTCTGAGAATGGGAAATGAAAGAGAATGAGGATATGTGTGAGCCATCTGCAAATGAAGACACTCAGGAACAGCCCAGTCAGCTGCTGGAAGCCAGCGGGTGAAGAGTTATGACAATTAGCCTGTGAGCCGGCTAACAGTGGGGTTTAGAGATAAGGATTGGCAACCCCACCCCCACTCCCATGGGCCCTTCCTCTCTGAGCCCTGCCTGAGCCCCGTGGACCCCAGCTGCCCTGACTCACCCAGGCTGGCCCTGTTTACCCAACCCCAGATCCCGGCGCATGGAAGACAGAGGAAGGAAACAGCTGTTGCCCGTCACCTTCACCTTCCCCAGAAACCCCAGTAAGTCAAGTGGAAAGGCGACAATGGGATGACACATCTGGTACAGACGAAGAAAAGTGGGCAATCAGATAAGAGATTGTCAGGGCTGCTGCACCAGGTGAAAGCTACTTCCCATAACTTCCTCCAGGTGTCAACAGCTGTTCTGAGTACCCAATGTCTTGCCAATTACCTAATTCCATTACTAACAGATTTACCTTTGGTGGAAAAAAGTCTTCATAGAGTCCTTCCCGCTGTGACACAATTCCTGCATTCAAGTCCCTCAGCTCGGCATCCAGGAGCCATGGTTCAGACTCTGGGAAGGAGCCGTTCTCAGCCTGAAGCTTTCAGACTCAGCCGGGAGCTCAACAACCACCCCTGGTCCCATTCAGACCAGAGGAGGGTGTCCCAGTGGTGGTAGCAAGGGAGTGAGGGCATCCCTAAAGCTCTCGGGTAACTGTGCTTCACAAACGCCGAGCGGCCCAGTCCCTTGGTCCTGAGTCCTCTACTCACATCTTGTGTGGGTGCTGGATGCACACTGGAGGAGTTTTACTACAATTTCCTTTGAAGAAAAGCTTCTGCTGATTTCTAAAGTTTGCAAACCATCATAGAGATAAATTTCAAGGTAAATATTATGCTATTCCTACTTTTAAAATAGTGCATTACAAATTCAACCACTTTTTTGGGGGTAACAATATGCTGCCTACAAGAGACAAACTTTATTTATTTAGAGTCTGGTCTTATTCTGTCATCCAGGCTGGAGTGCAGTGACAGGATCACACCTGGACCTCCAGGGCTAGGGTGAGCCTTCTGTCTTGGCCTCCAGAGTAGCTGGGACTACAGGCTTGCGCCACTACACCAGCTAATTTTTAAATTTTTTGCAGAGACAAGGTCTCGCTGTGTTGCTTGAGCTGGTCTCACACTCAAGGGCTCAAGCAATCCTCCTGCCTTGGCCTCTCAAAGTGCTGGGATTATAGGTGAGAGTTACTGTGCCCGGCCAACTTCAATCGCCTTTATACAACACTTGAGCATGTAGCCCCAATGTATGTATATATTACTTACTGGCAAATCATATAGAAGTATTAACGTAATATTATGCACATTATAAAATACAGCTCAACTAGAAATGTTTAAAGATGGGATAAAATACACACGAACAGAAGTTTAGGGGACCACCAGCACTCACCAGCTCAAAAGTGGTGGGGGAAGGAAAAGGCTGGTTACCAGGGATGGTGGTAAACCACTGAATTCTTCCAATTAAAACTGGAACATTGCTTCATGCGAACGTATTTTTAAAATACATGTATGGAAAAAACAAAGATCTTCATAAGAAAAAGTTGGTTTGCAAGTTACCACATGGTTCCTAGGTAATCTTTCTTATTCCATGCAAAGAAAACATTTCTAACTTGAGGACTGTAAGATCACAGGAGATCAGACAGAGAAAGGCCCTTCCCCTTGGAAAGGTACCATCCCCTCTAATGCCAAGGCCATAATCTCTTTTCAAGTTTAAGTCAAACCTCTGGAAGCCAAAATGAGCTTTCTGTTGAACAAAGACTTAAAGAGAAAAAGAGTTCTAGACTTTAGTCTTTCTAAGTTAACAGAAAATGCTCTTGGCTCAAGTTATCTCCCTGGAGCAATTAAAACAGGAAGGCAACTTCAGAGACACAGTTTACCTTCAAGGTCGGCTGATCCCGTGCCAGGCACTATGGGAAGCTACAAGTCATGCAGGGCAGGAAGGCACGCCCTACCTCATGGGGCACTTAGTGGTGCATGGGTAATTACGGTAATTACAATTCCATACTGCTTGTGAGAGGGGCATAAAGTTGAGGGCCTAACATGGGCTCCTGGCTGGCTTCCCCAGGAGTTACACCATGCTGGACCTAAAGGAAGAGCAGTGGTTGGCCGACCCAGGTTAAGCACAGATGAAAAGTGGAAGAAGCTCAAACCGGCATCGAGGACTGAAAGATAGCTGGAGGAAGAGCAAGATGAGGAAACCAAGAAGAAGCTGGGGGGGGGGGGGCAGGGCTGTCAAAAGTGGGAGTTTGGACTTGCCTAAAGCAACGCTTCCAGAATGATTTGGTGTTCGTTTGGAAGTCCCACCCTGACTGCAGCTGTGGTGAAGAGGAGGCTGGACAATGAGTCTAGACCAGAAAGCCAGCCTCAGCCAGGGCTAGGGAAGAAAGGGACAGTGGCAGTTAACTGGGACCCTGGTGATGGTGGTGGTGGTGAGAACACTAGGAGCCAGGTGTGGAACAAGTGCTTTACACTCATTAATTCAGTTAACCAACACAGCAGCCTTCTGAGGCAGACACATTATCACCTCCATTTTCTAGAGAAGAGGATGAAGCCCAGAGGGCTTAAATGACTTGCTGAAGTCAGATACTTGTTGAAAGGAAACAACCAGACATAAAAACTGCTCAGTTAAATAAGATGTCATTTAAAGCACTCAGCAATAACTCTTTTATCACTGTAGTGAGATAAAATTTACATACAGAATTCACACATTGCAAGCGTAAAACTCAGTGAATTTTAGGAAATTTATAGTTGTTCAACCATCACCACGATCCAGTTTTGGAATATTTCAATCATCCCAAAATGTTTCTTTGTGCCAATTTGCAACCAGTCCCTACCCTCACACCCTCTGCTTTCTGTCTCTAAATTTATGTGATAACATTTTAAGTCAAAATGTATTTAATCATGTTTGGATTTGTTATTTTTCTTCCACTGAATACATTCAAAGTACCTAAGAGCTACTTGAGGAGAACCAGACTGCTTTATTTTTAGTTTGTACAACTTTATACCATATGCTAGTTCTCGCCCACCTATTTCCTCATTGAAAATGATTTATTTTGCTTCTTGGTGTTAGTGGTTTATTTAGGATTGAATTTATAATAGAGTCGAACATATATCAAGTTAGCATGATCTAAAGTCAAATACAGTATCGTTTTAATTTAACTGTTTCTCTGTACACAAAAAATAACACTTTATTCCAATGAAGCTTTTGTTTTTATTTTATAGGTTCATTATTAAGGAAAAATTATAATCTCCTCCACAGAAGTACAAGCATTAATCCTTAAGCAACTCAGACCCTGGTAATATTTGACCTGCATATTTACAACTATAATAGCATCTGAACTGAATTTTTTTTTTCTTTTAAGAGACAGAAACGGGGTTTCACTCTGTTGCCCAGGCTGGAGTGCAGTGGCATGAACATAACTCACTGCAACCTCGACCTCCTGTATTCAAACGATCCTCCCACCTCAGCTTCCCGAGTAGCTAGGACTACAGGCATGTGCCACTATGCCCAGCTAATTTTTAAAAAATTTTTGTAGACATGAGGTGTCACTCTGTTGTCCAGGCTGGTCTCAAACTCCCGGGCTCAAGTGATCCTCCTGCCTTAGCCTCCCAATGTGCTAGGATTACAGGTATAAGCCACTACTCCAGCTTGAAAAAACTTGATTCAGATATCCATTGTATAAAGGAACTTGCTGAATTCACTAGGCTCCCATGAGATCTGATATTCCTTCCCTAAATCAAGGCACAGGGATAAGAAACTCTACCCCTTCTTTCCTTCTTCCAAATTTCTGATCTTTCCTAGACTGTGTGAGGGAGAGGACTGTCTTCAGGCCACTCCTAAAGCGAGGTGGTGTCTATTTGAAGTGATCTGAGCATCCCCACCAACCACCAAAAGGCCTTGCTTTATCCTCTTCAGAGATCTTCCTTCCTTGGGACCTTTCCTAGCTTCTCTGTCCTTCCTTTATCCCCACCCTTGCTCCCACCCTGGGATCACTGAATCACCAGTGAGGTGCACCTATTTATAGTTCCCAAGTTCTTCCTTTACTCAGGAAGTCCCAGCAAGGGGCAAAGGAGGCTGGGGGTTCCCCAGGCCTCACTTCCTTGGCCCTGCCTTCTACTTCATGTGCTCAGGAATAAGAGGGTACATGCCACAGCTTGCTGCCTCTCAGCTCTTCGACCTGAGAGGCCACCCACACCAAATCTTCAGCCTCACTGGAAATGAGCAGTGGCCCTCTCAGCACCCTTGACTTCACCTCCATCGCTCTCCATCCAAGGCCCCAAGGTCCAGTGCTTCTACTGTAGCCACAGAAAGTCAGTCAGGTCCAGTTGTGGTCCCCACAGTGGTAGCACCACTCCTTGTACCTTTAAAATGACTCTGCAGCAGTAGTTCTCAACCAGGTATGATTCTGCCCCCAAGGGAACATTCATTTGGCAATGTCTGGAGACAGTTCTGGCTGTCACACCCAGGGAAGGCGGGAGTCCTTGTGGTATCAAGTGAGTAGGGACCAGGGATTCAATAAATATCCTATAAAACACAGGCCAGCCTCCTCAACAAAGAATCATCTGGCCTAAAATGTCAATAGAATGTGGATCTACAACAATCTCAAAATGACAAGTTAAAAAAAAAGTCAGTAGTGCCAAGTTTGAGAGATCTGCTACAGGACAGCCTTCCCTACCTGTGAGGGTGGATGTGAGACCTTGCTGATTAGGCTGCTGCTACTTTTTTGTTTGTTTTGAATCAGGATCTTGCTCTGTTGCCCAGGCTGGAGTGCAGTGGCACAATGATGGCTTATTGCAGTCTTGGCCTCCTGCTCTCAAGCGATCCTCCTGCCTCAGCCTCTCAAGAAGCTGGGACTTAGGTATGCACCACAACACCCAGCTAATTTTTTTTGTAGAAATGAGGTCTCACTATGGTGCCCAGGCTGGGCTCAAGCAATTCTCTGGTGCCTGGGCTCAAGCAATCCTCTCACCTTGATCTCCCAGAGTCACCATACCCAGCTGATTGCTATGTTTTTTATCTTAAACATGGATTGGTATTTTGAAGAAGACTCTAAGAGACACAAAACCTCTTTGATTCAGGTATCCACATTTATGCAGGGGCAGCACACAGGATGGTGTGTAACTATTCAGCTGATGAAAGCCCTCAGCAGGCAAAGATGTCTGGTGTCTTGGAGGAAATGCAAGGCACACGGAGAGCCAGCAGCAAACTCCACCCCCTGCTCGCCCAGTGACTGTCTGGCAGAGACCAGGGTCTGGGGAACATAGACAGGTGGCAATAATTGATCCAGGATCACAAAATGTCCAGGGCAATGGATTTAATGCATTTATGTTTCATTCCCTCCGGGACCCTAACCCAAAGCAGAACCTCTTTTCTCAACTTCATGTGGTGTGCTGCCTCATAAGATATCACTTAAGAAAAGGTTTCCTTGGTTAAAAAGAGTTTTGAAACTACTGGGTCCAGAGCCTATGTATCAGAGTGTATCAATCAAGATACTTAACTTCAAGAAATGGAAATCAACACTGCCTGATTGAAACAGAAAAGTACTTAGCTAACAGCATATTAAGAAGCTGAGGTGGGCAATCAGGAACAAGAGGCAAACATGCCTTGGAACAGGGCTGATATAGATCCCGCTGGCACAATGCCAAACCCTCAAAGCTGCAGCCTGGGTAGCCAACAGTACCCGCTCTGGACACCACTCATGGCCACCAGCCACATAGTCTCTGCTGTCCTAAGGACTCAATCCTATGTCAACTGTCCCTACAGTCAGAGTGAACTCTTCACAGTCCCTGAGCTTTTGGTGCCACTGGCTCTCAACCAGAGATCAGGACAGATGCATTGACCTGCAGAGCTCAGACCCTAGCGGCAAAGGATGCTGGGAAGTGATTCTTTGCAGTTGTAGTTTCCCTTGTGGGTGGTGGACTCTGCTGCCCATGAAGTCTCACAAGAAAGAAAATTTTCCAAGTACTAAAAGGTAGCTAAAAGAATAGCAGGACAGAAGAGCTCTGAGTCCCCAAGAAAGTAAAATGCACTGACAGGAAAGGAAAGGGAGGGGCTAAGTATTATTTATGCTGTATGTATAAATATTCGACATAAATATGTAAAAACATATTTTCTGTATGTTTTAAATGTCTTATATGAAAAGTAAAGGCCTCTACATGGACACTAAAAACGTACTTCAGTTTGGCCTCATTCTATGCAAAAGATCAAGGCCATGGCACCCGACTCTGACTTCAGCAGCCACCTGGCCATTTGGAAATATGGTCAGAGAAAGAGAAATTTCCAGTTTTCCCCTAGGTTGCTTTTAAATTAAATCAGCTGCTGGGTACCATTGAGCTTGGCTGAAACTAACTACAGAGAGGAACTTACAAATAATTAGTGAGAAGGCAGTGTATGGCCAACTGCATACAGGTCTTCCCAACTTTACTTACACACTGAGTCAGTGGAAGAAGCAAAGACACAATTAACACTAAAGATAAAGGTCTATTTTAAAAGATGGGTATATTTATAATTCACATATAGCAGACACTCTGTGGGTGGAGACATGTACAAACATATGTCTGTGGTCAGACACATACAAATCTATGGAGATGTGAAAAGCAAAAAAGATTTACTAAAACAAAACTCCATCAATGATGCTTGAACTATGAAATATAAACCCAAGGTCTTTGGTCTCAAGCTTGACCTACAATAAAGTCTGACTCACTGCTAGAGTGGTTTTGCACAAATAGAATTAATTTTGAAATTCAAAACATTTATAATTTAGAGTCACTATATACATTTTTTGGTTGATTTGTTTTAAGCCAGCAACATGTGTTTTGGCTTTTCTGCTGGGTCTACTTACATTTGTATACCTACTCATGCAAGCGTGTATCTGAAAAACCTGAGGTTTAGAGTACAGCCAAAAAGCCGTACTAAGAAAATATGAAGCTTAGAAAATATGAAGCATGGAGAATGGTAAAATGAACTAAAATTATTCATGGTGAGTCTAGAAGACGAAAGGAGATTCAACTGGGGTATCCAAATGGACGAGAGGTTCTAATTGTAATTAATTCATTTTAATTACATTAATTAAATTGTAATAAAAGACAAATTAAGGATGTACAGTGAGTGGAGGAAGAGCATGTGATAACAAGGACAGTCCAGCACTGGACTGGATCTCTGCCGCAGGGGATGAATGGGTAAACATGATAGGTGCCCATAATGAATGACCAAGCAGCAGTCGGAAGCCAAAATAGCTGGAAATCTTAAGAACACAATATTTTTGTAGATCAAAGACACTACATTGTTCAAGGAGATGTCTAAGGACATACATGTCACACTTTAAACTTGGAATCTACAGAGAAGGGGATGAAGAAGAAAAGACATTTTAAAAATAAATTCAAAGAGAGGCGGGACCCTGCGTTGACTGATGACAGGGCTCCACCAAGTGCAAAGCATAACGAACTCAACTCTCCACAGCTGGGCTCAAACAAATAAGGAAACAAAGTTACATATATACAATTCGTTTGTCTGTGATAGTTGGCGATGACCCATAGAAGTGCTCCTTCAAGGTTCTTTCCTGGCCCAGAAGCTTGTGATTTGCAGATATTGTAATGAAATTTCTGAAGCTCATCTGGCATACTGTCCATTCTATTTTGGCTTTAGATAAAACGTGCTAAACTTCCATCCAAAACACATAAATGTGAAAATCAGAGAACAAAAAGTACTTCTCAAGGACACTGTTAAGTGCCAGTTCAGATACAGCTCTCCAGCCAGAACCATGAAGCAGGCCGAGTGAAATTCTCCAGGTTTCTTTCCAGATAGAGGGTTTGTTTCTGAAGATATTGGATACTTTTTCCCATTACAAAGTAACTATTCCAGGTTATGTCCTAGTAAAATAACTCCATGAGCAAGGGTGAAGGCAACAGAGAGTGACAAGGAGTCAGCACAGAGATATCTTATATTTTGTCAGCTTGGAAACAGGTTTGAAAATGGCCCATGCAGACATGATGCTCAATAAATTTAGTCATTTGGGAAATGCACATCAAACTCCCAATGCATTTCACACCCACTAGAATGACTATAATAAAAAAGACAGACAGTAACAAGTGTTGGCAAGGACATGGAAAAGTAAGAGCAAGGAGAAATGTAACACGGTGCAGCCATTTTGAAAAACAATCTAGCAGTTTCTCAAAATGTAGAATTACTATATGACTCAGCAACTCCACTCCTAGATATACAAGGAGGGGGACCCCAGAAAACCCAGAATTTGTTTATTTTTAAAATGTATATTTATTCTTACATGTTTAAACTTCAGTCACCTTCAAAGTACTCTCATTTGATACAATATACCTGTCAAGACGCTTTTTCCCCTGCTCAAAACGGTTTTTGAATCCATCAATTTTGATGCCTTTTAGTGCTTCTGCCACTTTTTATTTTACCTCTTCCACATCAGCAAAACGTTTTCCTTGGAGGACTTTTTCATCCAGGAAACAAAAAAAAGTCACTCAGGGCAAGATCGGGTGAATAAGGAGGGTGGGATATGGGGGTCATGCTGTTTTGGGTCAAAAACTGTTAAACATTCAGAGCAGTGTGAGCAGGTTGTTTGTGTAAATCATAATGAAATGGGTAAACACGTTGAAAGAATCTCCAAAATAAAATTAACTAAAGCCAAACACAGCCTCTCACAACAATACTAGCTGGTATACTGATGCCAATAGGTTCCTAGAACACTTACCTAGTGGGGGAAGCCTGGACTACAAGGGGCCCACTCTCCAAAAATATAATTCTTTTTTGGGGGGGTCTCCCCCTATATTCCCAAGAAAAATGGAAATACATGTCCATATAAAAACTTGTACATGAATAGTCATAGTGGTATTATTCATAATAGCCAAAGAGTAGGAACAACCCAATGTCCATCAACTAATGAATGAATAAAGAAAATGTAGTATATCTACGTAGTGGAATTTCAATCAACTATTAAGAAAAAAAACACTGAAGCACATGCTTCAACATGGATGAACTTTGCTTGTTTGTTTGTTTGCTTGTTTGTTTTTAGTCCAGGCTGGATTGCAGTAGCATACTCACTGCCACCCCAGCACTAACCTGCTGGGATCCGGCGTTCCTTCTGCCTCAGTCTTCCAAGTAGCCGGAACTACATGCATGCACTACCATACCCGGCTCATTTTTTATTTACTGTAAAGATGAGGTCTCGCCAAGTTGCCCAGGCTGGTCTCGAACCAACAGGCTCAGACAATCCACTCACCTCGGCCTCCCAAAGAGCTGGGATTACAGGCTGAGCCACAGAGCCTGACCACGGATGAACTTTGAAAACATTATGCTAAGTACAAGAAGTCAAACACAAAGGGCAATGGTATTGTGTCATTTATATGAAATAGCCAGAACAGGCAAATCCAGAGCTAGAAAGTAGATTAGTAGTTGTCTGGAGCTGAGTGGTAGGAAGTAACTGCTAAGGTGTATAGAGTTTCTTTTTAGGCTGCTGAAAATGTGGTGGAATCAGGCAATGACAATGGTCACACAGCTTTGAAGATATACTAAAAACTACTGAATTTGACACTCAGTGAATGATATGGCATAAACATCATATCTCGGTCAGGTGCAGTGGTTCATGTCTGTATTCCCAGCACTTTTGGAAGGCTGAGGCAGGAGGACTGCTTGAGCCCAGGAGTTCAAGACCAGCCTAGACCACATAGTAAGACCTCATCTCTACAAAAACAAACAAAAAATAGCTGGGCATAGTGGCATAGACCTGTAGTCCCAGCTACTTGGGAGGCTGAGAAAGAAAGATCACCTAAGCCCAGGAGGCGGAGGCTGTAGTGAGCCATGATTGTGCCACTGCCCTCCAGCCCAGGCAATGGAGTAAAACCCCAACTCTCAAAAAAAGTAATAATAATCATAGCTTAGTAATTTTTAAAAAATCCAGCTCTCAAAAAAAAAAAATCTTGCTCTCACACAACCCAGCTTTCCTGACTCCCTGGATGACAGAATTGGATAATTTCTTAATGTGCTGGTTGAGAACAACTGCAGGGAGGGCACTACCTGCAAGAGGTTAGGGTCCTTTCCCCCCCAGATAAACTTGTCTCTTCATACTTTCTAGATGTAGAAAGAATAAGAAACAACTGTCCCCTTTCTTGACCTTTTTTGTCCCATCTCCTGATTTATGGATTTGTGACCTCTGCATCTCAGAGTGTGGACTCTCAATAACTCTATCTAACTTTGAATTTCTGCTCCACTTTCACCAACCATGTGACTCATGGAAGTTTCCTTAAGATAAGTTTCCTCGTGGGTTCGAGACCTGCCTGGGCAGCGAGACCTCATCTCTACAATAAAATCAAAAAATTAGCCGGGCGTGGTAGCGCACGCCTGTAATTCCGACTACTCAGAAGGCTGAGGCAGAAGGATTGCCGGAGCCCAGCAGGTCGAAGCTGCAGTGGCCGGGAGCGGCCACTGCACTCCAGTCTGGGCGAGAGTGAGACTCCAACTCAAAAAAAAAAAAAAAAGATAAGTTTCCTTGTGTGCAAAGCAGGTATTCTTCACCCACCTCACTGGGGTGGGGTGAGCATTAAGTTAGTTAATAATTAGAAAAGGTTTAGCAAGAGCACATGGGGCCAAGTGAATAATCAATACATGTTAGTGGTGATTTATTATTTCCACAAATTCCTGAGTGCCACTGGACTGAAACTATGCTTTATGTACATGACTCCTACCCTTCTGAAACCTTCAGTCAAGAAGGGCAGGTGTCATCAACATGCAATTACGACGCAGTACAACAATTACTGGCCGAGATATGGTTTTTATGCCATACCGTTCACTATCTTCAAATTGTCAAATTCAGTAGTTTTTAGTATAGTCACAAAGCTGTGCGACCATTATCACTGTCTAATTCCACAACATTTTCAGCAGCCTAAAAAGAAACTCCAAGCCGGGCTTGGTGGCTCAGCCTGTAATCCCACGCCTTTGGGAGGCTGAGGTGAGTGGATTGCCTGACCCCGCGGGTTCGAGACCTGCCTGGGGAAG
>NW_007247104.1:13309-54962 GCF_000164805.1 Carlito syrichta
TGGCCGGGAGCGGCCACTGCACTCCAGTCTGGGCAACAGAGTGAGACTCCAACTCAAAAAAAAAAAAGAAACTCCATACCCCTTAAAATTACATGCTGATAAGGGCATCTATCGCTGGGGTGCTTAACAAAAGAAGTCAGGGAAAGCCCAACGTGAGCTGGCTTCATGGTGGTCACTCTGAGTACACCTTTCCATGGCAATTCTACAGGACACTAAGTTCTAAACGGCACTAAATCCCTAAGTGAAACTGGTACCCAGGGTTTGGCAAACTCGGGTGTCAATATGACCTGTAACCAAGGACAAATAAGGAACTTGGTCAACCCAAGGTTGCTATGTGGGATGGGGGTGGGGGTGGGTAGAGGACTTCAGGTCACTGCCATAATTTCAGGAGAAAACCCAAACTGGCAAGTTCGAAGGAGGGAATGAGAAGAGAGACAAATCCCAGTCCGTAAGAGCTGGACCGTATCTACCATGGCCTAGCAGGAAGCTCTTCCCTCTTGTGAGAGCAGAGTATCACTCCAGGAACTAGAATGCAGCATTCTTTAGCATGTAAACTTTGAAAAGAGTACCCTGAAATTGTCATCTCTCCAGAGAAAAACGGAGGAGCATGTTCCTCCCAAACAGCCAAGGAAACTCCTGGATAATTTTTCTTAAACCACCTTGTTATGAATTGAATTGTGTCCCCTCAAATTCATATGTTGAAACCCAAACCCCCAGTGCCTCAGAATGTGACTGTATTTAGAGACAGTCTTTAAAGAGGTAACTAAGGTAAAATGAGGCCTTTAGGGAGGCCCTAATCCAATATAAATGGTGGTTTTTTTTGAGTTGGAGTCTCACTCAGTCGCCCAGACTGGAGTGCAGTGGTCGCTCCCGGCCACTCTGCAGCCTCGACCTGCTGGGCTCCGGCGATCCTTCCGCCTCAGCCTTCCAAGTAGCTAGAACTACAGGTGTGTGCTACCACTCCCAGCTAGTTTTTTTGATTTATTGTAGAGATGAGGTCTTGCCAAGTTGCCCAGGCGGGTCTCGAACCCGCAGGCTCAGGCAATTCATTCACCTTGGCCTCCCAAAGCGCGGGATTACAGGATAAGCCACTGTGCCCGGCTGAATGGTGTTTTTATGAGGAGATTTGAATACAGACAGGTACAGAGGAAAGACCAGGTGAAGACACAGAGAGACAACAGTCATCTATAAGTCAGGGAGAGAGAAATCAGGGGAAAAAAAAAACAAAACCCCTGCTGACACCTTGACCTCAGACTTCCAGCCTCTAGAACTGTGAGGAAATATATTTCTGTTTAAGCCATCCAGTCTGTAGTGCTTTGTTATGGCAGCCCTATTAAACAGACGACTATAGGAACAACCACTCTCACTCCTCAGAATTCAAGGGTATGTGGTGAAAACAAGGATCATTTTCCCTCTCTGTGAAAAAAGCTGCAGGGTTGAAAAGGACTTTTGTAATTTTGAAAAAATGTGTACATTTAAATATATAACCTTTACAAATAGAGTCAATCAATCAAAAGACCACAGCAGTGTATTTGAAATCAGGGGTTATGGGTGGTACTATAGTTTTATTTCTCAATCATCCAGTTTATTTCCATATCTTGCTTTGGTTGACCAACGGTAAGAAAGTCCTGATTTTCACAGATACAGTTACAAATCATAACACTTTGGGCATTCATCTTGTAATTGCAGATGCTCTTCAATTAAATGTACCTCAAGGTTTGAAAGACAAAAGCAACTTCTTTTCTAAGTGGAAACTCTAACAACCATTTGCATTTTTACAGCAAATGTGAGACATATCCAAACTAACATAACACGAGATTACAAATCAACCCCAAACAGTGGTGCCTGGCACACGTACACTGTATTGTCACATGCAGTCTCTTGTGCAGCTTCATGTGTGGACACGTATTTAACATTTCAAAAAATCCGAGTTTAAAATTCAATTCAGACTATTTGAAAAAAGACAGTGTAGAGTCACACACTTGGAAAGGTATTTATAAGCCACCGAGTCCCATCCCCCTTCGTGAATCCCTCCCGGTTCACAGCTATTCATGGGTCTTAAGCAGTCCATCTGTATCACTAAAGAAAATGTCGACTGGTGCAGGTGTTAAGTGACTTCACCTTTTTAATTTCTACAAGTCCCAGGAGACTTTTGGGGGGGGGGGAATGAAACAATATATCAATAGACTCTTGACTTTATAACTACAGTCAGGAGGCATAGCTTAACAATGGGGAAACATTCTGAGAAATGCATTGTCAGGCAATGTCATCCTTGTGCAAACACCATAGAGTGTACTTACACAGACCTAGATGGCAGAGCCTTCAACACACCTAGACTATGTATAGCCTACTACTCCTAGACTATAAACCTGTATATCATTATAATCATGAAAGATCATGGACCTTGGGAACACAAATCAACTTTGTTAAGAGAGCTCTAGTCTAGCATGCAGGCTGGGGTGATAAATAAATCACAAATATGCTGAAAAGTATGACTGAACTCAGAGTAGCATTTATTTATTTATTTTTGAGTTGGAGTCTCACTCTGTCGCCCAGGATGGTGTGCAGTGGCATACCACCCCAGCGTTAACCTGCAGGGCTCCGGCGATCCTTCCGCCTCAGTCTTCCAAGTAGCCAGAACTACCGGCGTGCACTACCACACCCAACTCACTTTTTATTAATTGTAGAGACGAGGTCTCACCAAGTTGCCGGGGGTAGTCTCGAACCCATGGACTCAGACAATTCACTCACCTCGGTCTCCCAAAGTGCTGGGATTACAGACTGAGCCACCGAGCCTGGCCTCAGAATAGCTTTTTATTATCCAATTTTGGAGTCTAACTGCTTGGATTGTGATCCCAGCTCCAGCCCTTAAGAGTTGTCTGACCCTGGGCAAAGTTACTCAGCTTCTCTGAGCCATCGCAAGGAAATGACTGTTAATTATCATTGTTTTTGTTCTCAGCACAACTACTACTACCAAGTGGACACTAAAAGTCCAGCCACCATCAGGTGATAGGTGGGGAGAAACATGAAGTATTCTGCTGTTTACAATGAATCCTATCAAAAGAGCAGGGAGACAGACTACAGACTGGGAAAAAATATTTGCCAACTCCATGCCTAACAACAAGAATCTAAAAGGAACTCAAATGTGCTGACAAAGGCCTAACAACAAGGATCTACAAGGAACTCAAACGTGCTGAAA
Source organism: Carlito syrichta (assembly GCF_000164805.1). NCBI lineage: Eukaryota > Metazoa > Chordata > Mammalia > Primates > Tarsiidae > Carlito > Carlito syrichta. Next base: position 16,509 of record NW_007247104.1, read on the forward strand.
ATAAAAAAACAAGCAGCTCTATTACAAAGTGGGCTAAAGATATGAATAGACACTTCTCAAAAGAAGACATAAGGGCAGCCAACAGATATATGAAAAATGTTCGGCCTCACTGGTCATCAAGGAGATGCAAATTAAAACTACACTGAGATACCCCCTAACTCCAGTTAGAATTGTCATCATCAATAACTCAAAAAATAACAGATGCTGGAGAGGATGTGGCGAAAAGGGAACACTTCTACACTGTTGGTGGGAGTGCAAACTAGTTCAGCCTCTGTAGAAATCAGTGTGGCGATTCCTAAAAGTTCTAAAAATTGACCTTCCATATGACCCTGCAATCCCCCTACTGGGAATATACCTGGAAGAACTCAGGTCACTCTATAAAAAAGACACTTGCACAAGTATGTTTATTGCAGCATTATTCACAATAACAAGAACATGGAACCAACCATGCTGCCCATCAAAAGAGGACTGGATTAAAAAAAAATGTGGTACATATACACAATGGAATACTACACAGCCAAAAAGAAGAACAAAATCATGAACTTTACGGCAACCTGGATAGAATTAGAGTTTATAATACTGAGTGATCTCTCACAGAAACAAAAAACTGAGTATCACATGTTCGCACTCATAAGTGGACCTTGAACAACTACCGTATTACTATAAGAAAAGAATTGAAAGTGGTGAGAAACTACAGGGAGGGGGCTGAGGAGAGTGTGGAGAGATGGGATTGACAGTAGTTGATATCTGCCTGTGGGAGGGGGGGCCACACCTCATCGATAAAGGTACCTGCATGGTGAATATTTGTATACCTAGCCCTGAATTGTACCTCACAATTTTAAATAAAAATTTTTAAAAAAGAAACCTTGGGCAACCTCCTCGGGTCCTCTGCCACTGTGGGAGTTTTTCTGTCCTCTCAATAAATTCTGCTTTAAAATAAAATAAAATAAAATGAATCCTCAAATTAAAACTTTAGAAGTCTGAGAATCACTTTGACAAAACAACAACAACAACAACAAAAAACTGACCAGTAAAATGACACAGTGATCTGAAGCCACAGAGGCTGCCCACCAAAAAGGAAGGAAGGAGTCCCAAGACCACTGGCAGTTAACAGCAAGGCCTAATGCCAACTTTGGTACTTTGAGGCCACTCAAATATTTACTTTTTCCCTGTTTAAGACAACAGAGACTGCTTTTTTTAAAAAGTGTAAGTCATATTAAATTTTCTTAATAAAAAACATATTCTGGAGAAGTGTTTTTTAACAGAGTATTAGATCAATATTAAAAACAATGACAACTACAATCTGCCTGATACCTCTCCCTCTTCTAGGCCAAGCTGAGAAAGACAAAGTATCAATTTTACCCTCCAGTTTCGGGGTGAGCAAACAAGACTGCACATCCCTAGAACATCCAAAATGCATGCAACTTTACATGTGGCAACTGAAACAACATTCTCTCTCGGCAAAGCACTATGTTTCACAAGTATACAGCAGCCTCCAGTTCAAACAATAGAAGGCCCAGCTTAACAGCTTAATCAGGTAATGGCTGAACAAAAATAGAATTCACAGGAAACAGGGGCTCCTTGAGAACAAACAACAAATCAACATTAGTTGGAGAACTGAAGTCAGTAAAGAAAACCAGGGTTTCTTTATGCAGGAGTTAGGAAGAAGGACTCAGGACCTTTCTTTGTAATGAATTGTTTATTCTGAGCACACTTCCCAGGGTTCTTAGCCGCAGGAGTCCAGCTGTCTGAGAGCTGTCAATCAAGACATTATATAAGAACTGTGGTTCACAACCAGGCCTGGGTACAGTCATAAGGAATAGGGTCAGGAAGCTGCTAAGATTCCTAAATATTTGTTGAGGACTAGCAGCCTGTCAGGTAGAGCAGGACATTTTTGTGGCATCTCCTAGATGTTTTGATGTGAGGTGTCATCGGTGTGGAATTCCACCTGGGCATTACCACACACAGATCAGGATGTCTAGAATGAACAGATCAAACTTCAGTGAAATGCATCATTTTATATGTTACTGGCAGAGAATTCTAGGATAAAATCCTCTGTAAGGTAAGGTACTTTTGAAATAAAATAGGTGTGTGGAATAACACACACCTCGCCACTTCCTAAGCGAGATATTTACATACCAGGTGCTCTCACTGCAAGGTGCCTCATACAGGAGTCTGCCATGTTGTTGAGTATTTCAGCTCATAAGCCTGAGTGGAGGGCTGAGCTAGGACCTCCCACTCCTCAGTGGCATGTGTGTGTGTATGAGGGCGGGTGGGGATTGCTGACTTGTCACTATGTCTCTACACTCCTTCCTCTCAAAACATGTCCTCCCAGACCCCAACCTCCCTTCATCCATCCCCTGATGTTGAGGTCTCCACATATCTGCAGAGTCAAGATGATAGCTACCAAATGTGTACTCAGGTCCCTTAGGAAGCTTCACTTCCTCATACCACACTGTCCTAGTAAGTACCTGCCAAATGGTGCAAGATGGTGAGCTCCCTGACCACAGGGAGAGGTCTCCCTGTGCCTCTGACCTCATGAGGTAGCAAGCACAAAGTGGGTGTTCAATGCTGAACTGAATTTCTGTGAACAGCTCCTGACAGAAATAGTTACCTCAGGTTCCCAAAGTATGCCTGGTTCTATTTGTCATTGATGCTAAAGAGCATTCATAGCCTTGTCAGATGCCCCATCTGTGCAGAGGGCAGATCAAGGCATCTTACTCCATCTGCTATAGACCCGAGATGCCACACCCATACAGAGCACAACAGAAGCAGAGGAAAAGGGTGAGGTGAGCAAGCTTGCATCATGTTGAATGATGCAGTAGCACACATGTCAGCCCCAGGATTCCTTCCATGCCTCTATGCCTGTCTTCCAGGAATCACAGAGCATTCAAACAAACCACCTGCTGAATCCTCACATTGTCCAAAACATAGTTAAGTCTTGCCAGTTCTTTACCACTAAAAGGCCCCTTGTCTCCACCAATTTCCCTATCTCCCCAGACACTGTCTCCTCTAGCCTGAGTCTTGCAATAGCTTCTTCACTCAACGCCGAGGACCACTCCAGGCGGCCTCTCAGCAGCCATATCATCCAGTAAGAGATCCTTTCATCAGCCTCTGCTTTAACCCTCTGTGGCCTTTCTGCTGTTAAAGGAAAAGCCTTGCCGGCCTCACCCCTGCCTGGCTCTGCAGCCCCACCCACTGCCACTCTGGGAACAGCCAGCCTTTCACCTGGAAGGGTGCTCCCAGGGCCTCTGCCCTTGCCGATTCTTCTAAGGAGCACTCTTCCTCCCACTTTTTCCACGCCTGGCGCTTCTCATCCTCCTGCTTTTGGCTGAGGCCTTCCTTGGCCTCCATCTATCGAAACAGATTTCTCTCCAACACACCTCCATCATCCTCAGCATTCACCACTACCTGTAATTATTTGTGTGTTGGCCTGGTTGTCTCCCCATCTAGAGCAGAAGCTCCACAAGAGCAGGGAATCTGACTTATGCTCCACTTTATTACCACAGTCTGACACTAAACCTGCTACCTGGTAAGAGCTCCAAATATATCTGTTGATTGACTGAATGAGTGGATGAAAGAATGGATGAATAAGAAAGGGATGGATATCCTTTGGGAGAATCAATACTATCAACCCCCCCAAAAAACCTTGAAATCAGACCCAAAATGGGCCCAACTTTCTTGAAAAACACAAGTAACACTTTTCCCTTTAGTGAAATGGCCCGAGTTGTGCCTGCCCTGGGGGCTTCCCTTCATTCACACTGTCTTCTGAATCCACAACAGTTTTACTACCAACCATCTTTCTCTCTGGGAACAACCCAGAGCTCCTAGGCTCAGAAAACCAGAACTCAGCCTTGGAGTCAGGCCCAAGGTCTCAGTCTCACACTTGAGGGGCTGGGCAGAGGAGTCCTGATACCCTCTGGATTGGCTCGACCTCTGGCCACAAGGCCCATCCTTTGGAGGAACAAAAACAGGAGGGAAGCAAAGGCCTCCAGAACCCTAACAAAGACCCAGAGGTCTAAGTGAAGCCCCACTTCTCCCCAAGGCCCTGATACCTGGTCAGCCAAGGACCCAGGCCAGAGAGGAAGCATGGGTGGGCTGGGAGTGGCAGGCAGAGGAAGGACATGGAGTTTGGGAAAAGACACACCCAATCCCTCTGCTTTGAAATCAGACAAATGCCTGGCTTTAATTCCTGACTTCAACTTCTACATTCCGAAGGTCATACAGATGCTATTTAATCTCTTGGAGCCTCAGTTTCCACAGCTGTCAAAACAGATTCGCAATCTCTACTTTAAAAGGACTGCCGCGCATTTTGTCCGCAGATGTTATGCCTGGCTGCATCCGCCCACCTTTCAATCTCCAAGGACAGGTCTACTGCTCATACGAGAAAAATATAACCACATCTCAATCATGCACTGTGAATTGCCCAAAAAATCTGGATTTACCAGACTGTTTTGATGCTGAGCCATCCAAACTAATCTACATTTACTTAACTCTGCTAAGTAACGAGGCCAAGCTGATTCCCGAATTTAGCTTATACATGCACACAGCAGGCATTCAACACATATTTTTCAATGAATGGATCAAATGACAAGATGGGTTATGTCTATATTGATCCTACTAACAAAATCTCCTTTTTTACAGTCAGTGCGTGTTGCTAGGCACTAATCCACCTTGTGCTTTGATACCGTAGACATGTGGCAAGAAAAAACAGATTTAAGCCATTATAGGGCTAAAGATTTTGACGCTCAAGTCCCCTTCTGATGTAGGCCATGGGGAAAATGAGCAAATGGGATGTTAAATCTCCTTATTTCTTTTGGAGATTATCTGTCAGCTCCCTCAGGGTTTATACTTTCAGTAACCAAAGGGACTTTTCAAAAGAGAATGACTCCCTGCAAGAAATAAATACAAATTAAAAATTAACCGATCTTCATTCCAGATGTGGAATGTCACCAAATTTTGCAAGCATATTTAGCAGAAACATTTGTCTTTTAGTATTGCTCCATAAATACTGAGCAAGAAAAAACACTGCCTAAGACTGAGATTTGGCAAAATAATCTAATGAAATCTGTCAGTTCTATGCCACCAGCATGGCAGCCCTGAAGGTTCCTGGTTACTATATGATTATCTAACTATGCTGTCCTACCTCAGGTCTCACATGGGAAGCACAGGTTCTTATAGCTCATACAAGCTCCTCCACCCAGGCAGCAGCATCTCAGGGCAAGAAAAGATTCTAAGTCCCATCCCACACCAGTACCACGTCAACTAGAGTAAACTCACAGAAGGGAAAACAAAGAGCCAGCTACTTCCTTTGCAAAAGAAGAAGCTATTCCCTTTGCCCAATGTTATCTTTAAAATGCCTTTGCATGCCGGGCTCGGTGGCTCAACCTGTAATCCTGCGCCTTTGGGAGGTTAAAGTGAGTGGATTGCCTGAGCCCACAGGTTCGAGACCCGCCTGGGCAGCGAGACCTCATCTCTACAATAAATCAAAAAATCAGCCGGGCGTGCTAGCACGCGCCTGTAATTCCAGCTACTCGGAAGGCTGAGGCGGAAGGATTGCCGGAGCCCAGCAGGCGAGGCTGCGGTGGCCGGGAGCGGCCACTGCACTCCAGTCTGGGCAACCGAGTGAGACTCCAACTCAAAAAAAAAAAAAAATGACTTTGCAATGGATTTAATTTAAGAAACTGTGACTGGCACATAGTTTGGCAAGTGCCCTTGATGAGGCAGAGGTGGGCACCTACCATGAGGCAGGATAAAGGTGCTATTCTTACAAAACACAGCCCCACTCTCACAGGGAGCATGGGTCTAACGTCAGAAGGTCTGGGTCCCCGTACTGGCTGAGTCACTAATGATCAGTGTGATGAAGACAAGTCATTTAACTTCTTTGGTTTTAGTTTCCTCACCCCAGGAGGAAGAATCATTAACAGAAGCAAGCATTATCTGCTTCCCAGTATACGTGGATGCAAATAAGAGCCACCCGGAAAATTACCTGCACCCATTCTTGCTTAATAAATGTATTTCCTCTTATTAATACAAAGAACAAATGGAATGTGAGAGGTTTCCATGAATCAGGATGAACACGTAGCTCTTGGAGAACGGGTACTGCTGACATTAAGGACACGAGATCCACTCTGTGACAGCTTCTGGTTCCCTAGGACAGTCACACAGGCAAAAGCACCCACTGCAGCTCTGCAGGGGATCAGGACCTAAGCCTATTATTTCATGTTTACCAGACACCAGCAATGTGCTAGGAGTGTCAGGACACTGAATCTTGTGACCAGGCAAAAGGAACCACCCACTCACAGGACAACACATATGGCCACGTGTGAGCATGTGATAGAGGTACAGGCCACATTTTCAGCCTCTTACTGGTACTCCCTTCCACACCCTAGTGGATTTGGGGTAAGCTTTACCTGCACCCTCACCTGAAGACAGTAGTTCAATATCTTCAACAAATCATCGCTCTAGGAAATCCAAAGCAGGACAGCCCTAACATTCCACACTGACAAGAGTTGCTAGCAAGCTTGCTCAGAAAGCTGCGGAGTAGAAGCAACTCTCAGGCAGACTGTCTGTGCTCACTCTCCCATTTTCTATTCTTCACATTCACATATCCTAGAAACTGAATAAGCCCTTATAGCACTGACCAGAAAAAGCATCGTAGGGCTGAATAACTAGAAAGATGATCAAGACAAAGGGAAAAAAGTACAGTTGTTCCTTGGCATTCATGGGGGATTGGTTCCAGGAACCCTGTGACACCAAAATCCTTGAATGTTCAAGTCCCTGATATAAAATGACGTAGTGTTTGCATCTAACCTGGGCACATCCTCCTGTATACTTTAAATCATCTCTAGATTACTCAGGATGGCTAATACAATGTAAATGCTATATAAATCATTACTGTATTGTTTAAGGAAAAATAACATGAAAAAAGTCTGTACATGTTTGGTACAGATGCAACCATCTTTTTTTTTTGAGTTGGGGGTCTCACTTTGCTGCCCAGACTGGAATGCAGTGGCACCATCACAGCTCACTGCAGCCTCAACCTTCTGAGCTTAGGTGATCCTTCTGCCTCAGTCTCCAGAGTAGCTGGACTATTTTTTTTTTTTTTTTTGGTAGAGACAGTATCTTGCTACATTGCCTAGGCTGGCTCTTGAACTGCTGGGCTGAAGTAATCCTCTCACCTCAGCCTCCCAAAGTGCTGGAAGCCACTGCACCTGGCCGATTCCCTTTTATTTTCCAAATATTTTAGATCCATAGTTAGCTGAATTCATGAATCTGGAACCCATGGCTATGGAAGGCCAACCCAGAGGGGCAGTTCATCAACTGATACTTAATACTTAGTACAATGGCTCTCAAAATTTAGCATGCTTCAGAACCACCTGGAGGGTGTGTTAAAACACAGAAACCCAGAGTTCCCCAGTCAGTAGCTGCCATTGCTGCTTCAGGGGACCACACCTGAAAGACTACTAACATAGTAAACAGGAAAGGGCTGCCCTGTCGGTCAGTCCCACTGGAACAACTTCGGATCCTAATCCACAGTCCTCCTTCCAAATGGAGCCATTTAGAAAACTCATAATAGGAATTAAATAGCTGTGCCCCTCCCTTCCTCTCCCCTCCTCTTTTCCCATTCATACACCCATGCTGCTACAGATGAAGAGAACAATTATCAAGCCATACCTGATAAATACCTTCCAGGGCTAAGTCTAACTCTCACCTGTGCACAAGATGATTTTGCAAGAGAAGTGAGTTAGCATGCAAAATAGAGGCCACAGCAGTGTGGGTAGAGAATGCAAGAGCTTCCTTGGTCCAGTTCTCTGACCCAGTGCAGGGTCCCTCCCTACTCAGTGTCAAGAGCATGCCACTGGGTTAATGCCAGGGAAATGCTGTGACCTGCTTTTCTCCTCACTAATTTATGTCGGTGATCTGCCACCACGCACAGTGATTTCCTGCCCAGGGTCACCAAACTGCTGCCCACCAGCCTCAACAACCCAGTACAAAGGAAAGCAACGAGTAGCCAGGAACACTGTACCCCTGGTGGGTGGCAGGGCAAAATTCCTCAAGACCAGGATCACAGCACTTATGACCTGAAAGTGGCAAATATTTCTTTCCTTCCCAAAGCTGATTACATTATACAGTACACAATTTTATTAACAGTAGGAGTTATGCCACAATAATATCATTTTTGTGTTATGGGGAGGGTTGGAGGAAGTTCCTACTGAGAACAGTGTTGTGAATAATGTAAACATTCCGTGATAACAGCCAATCCTGAAATCTCCTTTGGTTTAAATGGGAAAATCTGGCCAATATACACACACATCAGCTTGCCCCTTTCTGGCTACAAGACAGGAGAGGTTATAAACATTTGGGATTGCATTTATGGGACTGAAAACTGACTTCAGGTTAAATAAGGAAAAAGACTGGAGAATGATTCATTCACCACATTTTGGTAAATATAGACAGTGTATGTGTTTGCAAATACCTGGTCTTTAAGACAATTTTGTGCACAGAAATAGGCATATTTGATGAAACAAATGTGATTTTCCTTCCCATTAATAAAAGAAATCCAATTAGCTCTTTTTCACATGCAAAACCATGCACCAGTTCCCAGGCTCTGGATACCTGATTTGGTGTAAACCCTATGAAGTCCTGTGAACCAAATAATATTCTCCAAACAGTACCACCAGTACAACCTCCACTTACCCCAAAAGTATGACTCAAACTCATGTATATCAGACTCAAGACAGAGGCCACAAACCCAAATGCTGTATCCAGAAAATTCTGGAACAGAAAGAGAGCCCACCCTTAGGTGGGGCTGGGACCTTATGACTAATTAAATGTTCTTGCCCCTTCTCTTCCCCCAAAAGAGTCCACTTATTTGCATCCACCGATGAGGCCACACAAAAGCTGCCTTCATACCCAACACCCTTGGTGGTTCCTGTCCTTACCTGTTTTCCAGGAGTGTCATGCACACCACCTCTCGCACCCCTGGGTTGTTGGCCTTCTCCACCGAGCAGCCCTGCAAGTTCCAGGTGGCCAGCCTCAGCACAGGCCGCCCATCCCTTGTGCCTCCAAAGGCCTCTACCGAAGGCCGAGTGGAGATAATCTGCGTGGGCCCCCCTGGTGGCAGGTCCAGGTCTTCACTCTGCAGGCTCAGCGAGGTGGGGCTGGGATGAGGCTTGGCGGTGAAGGTCAGGCCCCCGTTGGTGTGGGTGGATGGGGGCCTGGACCTCTCAGCAAACACCTGGTGCCGTATCCTGTCCAGGAAGGCGGCATTGATGCCATCCATCCTTACCAAGTCCTCGATGCTGCGGAAGGGCCCATGCTCACGGCGGAAGTCCACGATGCTGAGGGCCATCTTCTCTGAGAGGCCTCGCACACTCATGAGCTGAGCTGGAGTGGCCGTGTTGATGTTGACACGTGGGGTGAGTGGCACAGCGGTGGCCAGGTGGTGAGGCTGCTGCTCAGCCAGCAAGTCCCGCCGCAGGGAGCTAGGAGAGTGCTGTGCAGAGCTGCCCTTGCTGCTCACACAGATCTCAAACTTGACCTGCTCCAGCTTGGTGGCGCCCACACCACTGACCAGTGCCAGGTCCTCCACCTTCTTGAAGCCACCGATATACGCTCGGTACTCCACGATGCTGCGTGCCACAGCACGTGTCACCCCAGGCAGAGTCATCAGCTCCTCCTCCGTGGCAGTGTTGATGTTCAGTCGCTCCTGGTTCACTAGGATGTTGCTGAAGTTGCAGGCTGCGCTGAACTTGCGGCTATGGGACAGGTCCGAGGGGTCCCTGGGGATGGAGCGGTGGCAGCCCAGGGTGCTCCCCATGGTTGGCCAGGATCAGGAGGCCCACGCAGGCTCCCCCACTGCAGAAGAACTCTCTGGCAAGGAAGGAAGCCCGGTAGACCTTTCAAGCTCAGAAAGAATGGAAGGTGCGGGATTTAGGAACTGAAGAGGTTGCCACAGATAAACACCAAATCTTCCATGTCGAGTGTCCAAAAATCACCTTTCACTTGGCCACCTGGAAAAGAAATGAACACACAAATCGACTGAATTAATCAATCTGCATTAGCACTGCCGACCTAGTGCTAGACTTAGTAACCAGACGTCCGGGGTTAGTGGTTGACTGTGAACCCCTGAAAACGCAGATACAGTGAGGCTGAGCCCATATGGATTTTCCTCTGTGGACGTCCTGTTTTTAATCACATTGAGGCCCAATAAGGCCATGAGTTTCTTCTCTGGGGAAGAGACCGCTCCTAATCAGCCTCACGCTCTCCTCCGGGCGTCTCTCAACTCTACGCTGGGGTCATGTCCCCACTTCGGTCACCCCCACCCGGGCTCGGGCAGACCGGAGGGCTCAGCCTCCCAACCTCCATGCTCCGTGCCTGGTACTCAGCGCCACCTTCAACTTGGGAACTCGGTGTTCGCCGGTACCAGCACCGAGAAGGGGTTTATCGACCCCCGTCCGACCCGCCGCCGATCACCGCGCCTCACCTCTGGCCGCTCTACCGGGACGTCCCTTCTTCCACCTGCCGCTCAGAAACCTGTGCCCAGCCCGGGGCGGCGGGCCCCTGCCTCTAGCCCTGGAGCCCGCGCCTGGTGGTTAGCGGCCCGGCCCCGGGAAGCCTCCCACGCCTCCTCGGTCCGAGTGTCCCGGCGCTTTCTGCGGGAGAAACTCTCAGCGTCGCGCTATCAGAGCGGGCAGAAGCTGCAGGGCTGCTCGGAGGCGGCGGCAGCGGTGGCGAAATCCGGTCGCCAAGGCTGCACCAGGACTTGCGGCGTCGCCGCAGCTGCGTTTATCCGGGCAAAGCGTCCGGCGCCCAACTCGGGCGCGGGATCCGCCAGAGCACGACCAGACCCAGCACCAGCGCCGCGGCGTCCGCTCGCAGTCGGTGTCAAAGCCAAAGTCTCGGCCGCGCCGCCCGCGCCTCCGCGCCTCCGCGGGCACCACGGCCACGCCTCCTCCGCGCGGCCACTCCTCCCCGGGACTCCCGAGGGGACGCGCGGGCGGGGCCGGAGCGCCGGGCGGGACCTGGCGCACGGGGTGGGGAGCCGAGCCCGAGAGGGCGGGGGCGGGGCCTGTAGTGCGAGAGGTGGGGCCACGGCGTGCGGGGGCGGGGCCACGGCGCTGGGGGGGGTGGAGAGCGAGTCAGAGAGCATGGGGGCGGGGCTGTGGCGTGAGGGCGGGCCCCGAGAGCGCAGAGGCGGGACTTCGGAACCGAGGGGGCGGGGCCTGCACCGTGATGGCGGAGGCGGGTCACAGGGAGGCCGTCCACTTCTGAGGCTCCCGAACCAGGCTTGCTGCCTAGGACCCCGGACTGGTTGTGCCGGGTAGATGCTGTTTAGCATCGCCAGAGGAGGCGAGACTTGCCTAGCTGCTTTTCGTCCGTCTTTGGGCCATGGGGACAAAGGCCAGGGCAATCTGCTCAGAGAGGTGTCCTCTAATGCCAGCGACTCACGGTGCTCCTAGAAGAGGTCACACACCTCTTGTATGTTCACATAGGTCAAATATAGGGTTGCTTCTTTGCGCATTCAGCGTACTGGGTCAATAAGGAGGCGTTCTGTAAGTATTAAATATAATCATTACAAAGGAAAGAAATGCTATTGGGAAATGGAGGCTGCTTCCCAAAACTCGAACGGTTTTTGGATCACGCTGCTAAATGGCAATGTAGTTAAAGATTAAAGAGCGTGCTGCATTACAGTGGATACCCAGAGCTAGAGTATTCGATTAAGTGAATCATGTGGTGATATTGTCGAATACTTTGACCCTGGCCATTTAGTGTACTCTGAAGTTTCATCCTCAACCGATGTGACCAATGCATCTGCTTTCATTCCAGGGCCTGGGTCAGCAAAAATGTTACCTCACGGGCAGAAGGTACTTCAGTTGTGAAATTAGCAGCAGCCCAGGCTTGACAAAACTACTGACTTTCTAAGCACATTCCCAAGCTGTGTTTATTATTCAAACTAGCTTAGGCATAAAAGGGGATTTCCTGGTTCCCTGTGGAAAAGTTAAGGAATAGAGCTTACCTCAAGCATAGCTGCATCCAGTCCAAATGATGTCACCATGGCATGATCTGACTCCCTACATCTTTGGTTCCACCATCTTCTTTGTTGGCTTTACTTTCAGGCAAATTGATCTCCCTTCTCTGGCCAGAATGCCCTCCTTCCTCCCATGCTCTCCTGCCCAAGCTCTAGGCTGCATTACACCATTCACTGAAATCCTATTGTGGTGAGGGAAAAAAAATTGTTTAAGACAAAGGGGGACATTTTTTAGAGTAGAGAAAATCTTTGTTGAGCAGAATGCCTTGATGTGTGGAGTGACTGTGGAAGGACAGCCTAGGGGCATGGCCACTGAAGCTAGAAGCAGAGAAAACATTTTATCATCCAAACCAGAACACTTTGGACTTTAAGAAGGAACACTATTAGTATCACTAAAACAACAGGAATAATTTGTTTTTATTCCTTGTAAACCTAAGAATATGCTTCTTCTTGATGAAAATACAGCCGAGAGGTGGCTAAACCAAAGTCCATTGAACACACACACACACAACACAAAAAAACATAAAACACAGTGGTTAACTTTTAAATGACCATATCAAATTATGATGGGGACAGAGAGCAACTAAAACGCTCATACATTGGTAGTGGAGGTATAAGATTGTACAACTACTTTGGAAATCAATTTGGCGCTTTATTGTGTGTGTGAGTGTGTGTGTGTGTGTGTGTGTGTGTGTGTGTGTGTGTGGTGGTATGTGTCAGGATCTAACTTTTGTCTCCCAGGCCGGAGTGCAACGGCACAGCTCACCATAGCCTCAACTTCCTGGGCTCAGAGGATGCTTCCACCTCAGCTTCCAAGTAGGTAGGACTACAGGCATGTACCATCATGCCTGGCTAATATTTTTTGTTTTTCATTTTTGTAGAGAGGAGGTCTTGCTCTGTTGCATAGGCTGTTCTTGAACTCCTGGGCTCAAGCAATCTGCCTGCCTCAGCCTCCCCAAGTGCTGGGATTATAAATGTGAGCCATTGCAACTGATCAGTTTGGCAATTTCTTAATAAGTTAAACATATACTGCAACTCAACCACCCCACTTATAATATTTGCCAAAAAGAAAGGAAAGCATGAACACCAAAGACTTGAATATGGGTGTTCAGAGGTGTTATAGCCAAATCCCACCCAAATTCAAATTCAACAGTAAATGAATGGATAAAACCAATTCTAGTACATCCACACAATGGAATGCTAGTCAGCAATAAAGAAAAATAAACTATTAATACCCACAACACTGAAAAATTTCAAAATTGGTACACTGGGTGAAAGAAGCCAGGCAAAAAAAGAATATAATGTATGACTCCATTTATATAAAACACTAAAAATACAAACTAATGTACATATAAACAAAGCAGATTAGTGGTTGCCGGGGATGAGATGGAGAGATGAATGTATTTAAAAGATCACAAAGAAACTGTGGGGGTTGATGGAAATGAAGTATGTATTGAGAGGTGCTGGTTTCATAAGTGTATGCATGTCAAAACTGATAGAATTATATACTTTAAGTACACACATTTTTGTGTACTTCAATACTGCCTATAAACTTGGGAAAGTCTTCAAGAAATTTTTAAAAAAGTGCTCTTTGAACATTAAAAAAAACAGGCTTTTTTTTTTTTTTTTGCTGAGGAGAGAGGTATGTGAGCCAAGGTGGAGATGAAAAGGTTGAAAGGAAAGAAGAGGTCTAACAAACTGCGCCAGCAGATAACAGAAGAGAAGACAAGTGAACATTCCCCAGGTTGGGCTGGGGTCTGGTATCCCAGGAAAGGGGATATTTATAAACTGAGGCGCCTTTGCATTGAGGATGTCTAGCAATTTATTTCATCTGCTGTGCTATCATCTGCTGCGACCCCTCCCATTCCACCCTCACACACAGACACTATGTTTTTATATATATTTGTGTAATGGTCTTGGATAAGTGAGGTTTGGGAGAAATAAGGAAAAAGAGCTAAATCTCTCTGAATAGATGAAAGATAGAAGGAGGCAGCTAAAATATAAAAGATTGCAAGGAGGAAAGATCTAGGACTCCTTGAAAGCAGAAAATCAGAATGTGAGGAAACATTTTATTTCAAGAATCCTCACTGAGATTGGGAAATTGACTTGGGGTCCCAATACATTAGGAATGGGGATTTGGGCCCATTTAATTTTCCTCCCTAAGGACCTTAGGGCCCCAGCTGACATCTGAGTTAAATGAGGATGTCAAAGGGTAGAGGTTACCTCATTCCTGCCAAACCTGCATCCTGTGGCCACTGCCGCTTATGACATAGTTCTCACCTAGGACCTGGTCAGAGAGGACCCTGGTCACTGGCCTTTTGCTTCTTAGTCAGCAGTTTCTAAGGCAATGGTGATATGGGGGAGGGAGAGGAGATGAAAGGCAAGAAGGGAAAACATTCGTCAGTTTTCCATTTCAACAACCACAGAGCGAGGCGCTGGAGATATGAGGAGCAAACTCTGGATTCTTCTACTGCCAGAGCCAACAGCCAACAGGACTGCAGGCACTGAGAGCAAGGCCTGTGAACTAAGGGGGAGGGAAAGAGAATATGACTGGGAACTACAAGTCACTTAGTCTAGGGGACTTTCCTGGGAAGTGAGGGTTTGGATGAGACTGGAAAGATAAACAGAAATGATGCCCCAACTCAGAAACCCAGGCCTTGCAAAGAAACCCTAATTCCCCACACAATGAGCTTCAGTCAGGCCAGTGATAGTGACCTTGATGCCAACATGGGTACATTGGCCAAGCTGGATGCTGCTCTGAATATCAGTGTGGCCAAACAACATCTCCTGTTGGAGTGACCTCAACAGGAGATCTATCCCTGTCTACCATAGCAAGACCCTTGTGTCACCAAACTGATGAAACTCTAGGCATTGGCACTACAATGGAACATTCTAAATCAGACCCCACCTGATAGGGACCATGGCAGAGAATGACCACAGACAGACACTCTGGACTGTGACAATGGATGGACCTTCAGCCTCCGCTCACAGTCATGGAATTTTGCTCCCTCTTTTCTCCTGTGTTCAGACACTTCGCCATGAATCCCACCATCAGGAGCATCTTTGTCCAGTTGTACAAATGAGTCTAGTGCTCTGCTACAGAGCAGTCTGTGTAGACTACACATTGGTGCCCCAGTGAGCCAAGCCTCCCCGTACTCTCTATCGTGTGCAATCCCTCTCCACATGGACTCTGGGCTTGGCCATGGGACTGGCCTTGACCGATGGGACAGTAGGAAGAACAAGGCAAGCAGAGAGTTGGCAAGCACTTGCCATGGGGACTAGTCATCCTGGAATGTTCCTTCTGGAACCCAGCACCATGAGGACAGGGACGCCTAGCTCTCCTGATGTGAGGGAGGCAACATGGAGAGGAACTGAGACATCAGCCCACAGCCAGGCTTCTCTGGGACCTTGCAGCCCAGCCTCTATGCTCCCACAGGAGTAATCCCAGAAGAGGCCACAAGGGGCAGAGAAACCACCCAGGTGAGCCCAGCCCCTTTACTACTTGAGAGAGATGAACTGGGACCTGGGACTGCTTGAGACTCCCTACAAACGGGAGTGGCTGGCCCACACCAGCTCTTTCCATACAGATGTGACGCTCGGGCCTTGTTTTCCAAAACAAGCAAACAAACAAACAAACAAACAAAAAAACCATCCCTTAGTTCCAGGGTAGTTCCCTTTAGGATGGTTGTCTCTCTCTCGCCAGGCTTTGAGGATAGTGTTTTTCTTACTGTTTTTCAAGTGAGTCACAGGAGAAGTATCAAAAATTCAATGCCTTCCCCTTGAAAAGCTGTAGATGAGTGTCTTGGGACAGCCGTGAGCCTAAAGCAGAGTGTATGGGTTTAAAAAAAGAAAAAAACTTTTTTTGTTTTGTTTTGTTTAATTTTAAATTATTTTATTTTATTTATTTTTTGAGTTGGAGTCTCACTCTGTTGCCCAGACCGGAGTGCAGTGGCCGCTCCCGGCCACTGCAGTCTCAACTTGCTGGGCTCCGGCGATCCTTCCACCTCAGGCTTCCAAGGAGCCAGAACTACAGGCACGCACTACCATGACCAGCTGATTTTTTGATTTATTGTAGAGATGAGTTCTCGCTGCCCAGGCAGGTCTTGAACTCGCGGGTTCAGGCAATCTACTCACCTCAGCCTCCCAAAGGCGCGGGATTACAGGCTGAGCCACCAGACTCGGCTAATTTTTATATTTTAAAATTGTGGGGTACAATTCAGGGTTAGGTACACAAATATTCATCGTGCAGCTACCCTTGTTGATGAAGTGTGCCTCTCCTGGCAGATTTCAATTACTGTCACTCCCACCTCCCCCTCCCACGCAGTTTCTTGCTACTGTCAATCCTTTTCTTATAGCATTATGGTAGTTGTTCATGGTCCATTTATGAGTGAGAACATGTGATACTCTGTTCTCTGTTTCTGTGAAAGATCACCCAGTATTATAGACTCTAATTCCATCCAGGTTGCTGCGAAATTCATGATTTTGTTCTTCTTTATGACTGCGTAATAGTCCATGTTTTTAATCCAGTCCTCTTTTGATGGGCAGCATGGTTAGTTCCATGTTCTTGCTATTGTGAACAATGCTGCGATAAACATACGTGTGTGGGTGTCTTTTTTATAGAGTGATTTGAGTTCTTCCAGGTATATTCCCAGTAGGGGGGATTGCGGGGTCATATGGAAGGTCGATTTTTAGAACTTTTAAGAATCGCCACACTGATTTCCACAGAGACTGTATTGCTGTTAAACATAATAAATTAGTGTGTATATTTGTGTGTGTGTTGACTGAGTTTGTTTATTTTCCTAGAACCTCTTCCCTTCTCGATAAACTTGGAAGAAGGGGTGGGGGGAGGGGAGAGAGCCCCAGGGTAAACAGTCCAGTCTCTGAGATCACCCCCAGCTGGGGCGGAGCTGCCATCCTTCCCTCTTGTCTCCCTGTTCCTGGTGGGCCCTTCAGCTCAGCAGTTATCTAGGAGATGATGTGAATCACATCTCGTGCCTCCTCCCCTCACCCAAGGATCCCCTGTCTCCACTCTGCCTTCAACCTCATGCTGGTTCTTGCTGGATAAGCTAAAACCCAGGACTGGCAGGTGTATGCAAAGGAAGGTGAAGAACCTCCCTGTGACCCTCTGCCAGCCCTGGATATTGCCAGAGGGAGAGGCTGGGGTCACACTGTGGGGCTAATTCTGCTGATTCCGCCTCCTGTCCAAACTGCCTAGTGTGCAGTTAGTTTCCTCTGGAGGAGATGCTCAGGGGGAAGCTGGTTCCATCCAGTGCTCTACCAGTGCTGCTAGTGTTTGGGTGGAGGGGTTGGCCCCAGGACCACACGGGGAGGAAGGGGGAGGCTGTGCAAAGGTAGGTGACCTCATCTTCAGGAAAGGTAGGGGACTGGCAGTCACATTAGCTGTGCTACTGACCTTCTGCCCTGACTCCTAGTCCTCTTTAGACCTCTGATTTCTGTGTTGTTCCTTAGACTATTCCCAGAGCAGCAAGTAAAGACAGGAAAGGCTGGCCCGCTGAACCTTTGCTGCTTTGGGCTGGCAGAGACCCTACATTGTACCTTGTGGATTGGAAAGGAGTGCAGCCAGTGGTGGGTGGAGTCAGCTGAAGGCAAGGTCTTCAGGGTACTGTGTATTCAGATCTCTTGTAATCTGGTGACCAACACTTTGTCATACTTCTGGTCCTACAGTGAGTCATGGATTCCTTTTCTTACATGACCCACAGACATCATCAATTTAGTCTGCCCAGGCTCCTTGTAGTCAGGGCATGTCTAAAAATAACACCTGTAGTCACTTTATGGGCCATGGTCATTGTTGGATTCTTCATGATTCCCTCCAAAGGACCTCTCTTGATTGTGCTGAGGAAGAGGACTTTCTTGAGAAGATGTTCACACTTTATAGACATACAAAGAGTGTTACCATGAGTAAAAACCTATGTGATTCCTGGATCATATGATAAAAGCATGTTATCTAAAGAAAGTTTTGTAAGAAACTGTCTGCTGTCTTCCAAAATGACCGTACTATCTTGCATGTTCACCAGCAATGAATGAGAATTCCATATTTGGTGCTGTCAGTCTGGGATTTTGGACACTCTGGTAAGAGTGTAGTGCCATCCTGTTGCTGTTTTACTTAGCAATTCCTTGATGACATATACTTAGTTGCCATTTGTATGTCTTCTTTGGTTGAAATGTCTGCTAAGGTCTTTTGCCCATTTTTCAATCAGGTTATGCATGTTCTTTTTGTTGAGTTTTGAGGGTTATTTGATATTTCAAATAAAAGTCCTTCATCATATATCTCTTTTGCAAATAGTTTCTCCCGGATTGTGTCTTATCTCTCATTCTCCTTTCAGTGTCCTTTGCTGAGCAGCATTATTTATTGTAATAAAGTCCGGTTTATAAATCCTTTCTTTCATGGGTCATGCCTTTTTACTATAGCTAAAAAATCATCGCCAAACCCAGGGCCACCTAGATTTTCTCCTATGTTATCTTCTAAGAGTTTTATAGATTTATATTTAGGTCTATGATCTATTTTGAGTTTTCTGTGAAAGGTGTAATTTCTGTGTAGGGATTCACTTTTTTTGTATTTGGGTATCCAGTTGTTCTGGCATGACTTGTTAAAAGACTATCTTTTTTCCATTCTATTGCCTGTGATCTTTTGTCAAAGATCAATTGATGATATTTATGTGGATCTATTTCTGGGCTCTGTATTCAGTTCTAATGATCTATTTGTCTATTCTTATGGCAATATCATACTGCCTTGATTACTGTAACTTTATAGTAGGTATTGAAGCCAGTTAGTATCAGTCCTCTAGCTTTTCTTCTTCTTCAATATTAAAGCTGACTATTCTCTGTCTTTTGCCTCCCCACATAAACATTAAAAGCACTTTGTCAATATCTACAAAATAACTTACTGGAAACTTAACTGGGATTGTGTGAATCTGTAAAGTTGGAAAGAACTTGGCAATATTGAGTCTTTCTATCCACGAATATGGAATGTCTCTCTATTTATTTAGTTCCTTTAAAATGTACTTTTTCAGACTGTTATCCATGAACAAAGATAGTTTTTATTTCTTCCGTGCTAATCTGTATACTTTTTATTTCCTCCGTGCTAATCTGTATACTTTTTATTTCCTTTTCTTGTTTTGTTGTATTAGCTAGGCCATCTAGTATGATGTAAAAAAAGAGGGGTGAGTGAGGACATCTTTGCTTTGTTCCTAATCTTAGCAGAAAAGCTTCTAGTTTCTCAACATTGAGTATTCATATTTATCTGTGGAGTTTTTGCAGATTTTCTTTATTAAATTAAGACAGTTCCCCCTCTGTTTCTAGTTTGCTGAGAATTTCTATCATGAATGGATGTTGATTTTGTCAAGTGGTTTTTTTCTGCATCTGTTGACATAATCATTTGATTTTTCTTCTTTTTAGCTTATTGATGTGATGGACTACATTCACTGACTTTTACTGAACCAGGCTTGCATACCTGGAATAAATCCTGCTTGGCTGTGTTACATAATTATTTCTATACATTGTTCAATTCTATTTGTTAACATTCAGTTGAGAATTTCTGCATCTAGCTACTTGAGAGATATTGAATTGTAGTTTGTTTGTTTGGGGTTTTTTGGGGTTTTTCTTTCTTTTTTTTTAAATGTCTTTGTCTGGTTTGGTATTAGGATAATGCTGGTCTCATAGAATAAGTGAAGGAAGTATTCTGTCTGCTTCTGTCTTCTGGAAGAAATTCTAGAGAATTGGTATAATTTCTTCCTTAAATGTTTGGTAGAATTCACCATCGAATCCACCTTGACCTGGAGCTTTCTGTTTTGGAGGTTATTAATCATTGATTCAATTTCTTAACAGATATTGGCTTATTCAGATTATCTATTGTATATTTTTCAGGTGATTTTTTTAAAGGAAGTTTTTAAACAAAATTAATCAATGCACTTTATGGAAGTTGTTATGGACAATGAACTAAATAAAAAGAATTGTGGGAAAAAATTCCTTATTTAGGTTCTATTTGTTGTTTGCTGACATGCCAACATATTTGCCAAGGGGTCTTGTCTGTTAATAGAAATAGAGACACCTAATTTTTTTTGGTAATATACATGGATATTGAAGAACAAACAGTTTTCAGTTGTTCTTGCATGCAGCCCTGCATCGGTTTTGGTTTTACAAAATGGCTTAGCACCAGCCCCTGAGATAGTGCTTAATGCCGGTTAGGATCAGGCACCCCCATTCACAATTTCCAGAGGATCCAGGAACTGATATATTGTTTCGCTTTGCCAGTGACAACTGAGGACCTTTGTCATTTCCCCAACATCTTACATGCCTTTCCAATAGGCATTTTATTTTTTATGGTGGATTTGGCCAGAGAACACTGTGGCAAAGTCCCAGCAAAATGAGGCAGCTTCATTTACAGTAACAAAATGGAGAACATTTACCACCAGAGGCACTGTGTTGTCCCTGCTACCTCCAGAATTATTATTATTATAGAAAATAATATTCATTAATCTTTAACGGTGGTGTGCTTATCACCATCCCACTTAGAAAATCAAGCCTCCATTAGTTTTTCATTTCCTCTAAAAAGCAACTTTTTCAGTTAATTTCAGACTTCCACTTTTTCATGAAACAGTTTATTCTTTCTTGTTTATTACTGAATTTAAGGGTTTGTGAAATGTGCTTCTTGGTAGAGTCTATTGCTTTGGTTTCTGGATGCCTAATTGGGAGCCTTCTCCAAGCACAAAATACTCCAGAGGCAAAAGAGAAAGTGATACAACTATTCCTGCCTTATGACAAGTCAGGAGAACGCCCTTGAGCCCTGCACTTATGGGGATGTGGTAGGGAGACTCCTTCAGCCCAGCCATGTGCAAGAAGAATGGAGCATGGCTGCTAGAGATGGAGCTAGAGGTGAAGGCTTCCATATACCCAGAAGCAGCAGGTAGACCTCACACGCCCTACCTCTCCCTTTAGACTCACCTGTCACCTCCTTCAGACTGACCTGCCTGCCTCCCCCTTCAGACTCAGCTGGCAGCAGCAATAGCCAGGTCCCCACTAACAACCACCTCCCCTATTCTACCTTATGATGCATGTTCGGGTTCTCTCTCTCTCTCTTCCCTTTCAATGTTGTATCGGTGTTCTTTATAAGCCACATTTCTAAATATTGAAAAGCTGAAGGCCTGGCAAGGCTGGTCTCTGACACCACAGTCCCACTTCCAGGAATGTCTCCCTCAAGAAATAACCTTGAAGGTCCTTATAGAGCATCCTCAGAGTGTGATCTAATGGTGATAGGAAGAGAGTCTTAGGAGGCCCCAGACACAGCATTAAATATGGTTGAACTACTCAGTGGTGAACCTCTTCCTTTTCATGTCTCGTCTGTCACTCTCAGAACATGGAGGAGAAGCTCTTGGTTGGAGGTCACTGTGATTACACCATGTTCTCTCATGTTTCATCTCTCTTTCTACCTATCTATCTAGAGAAAATGCTGACCTCAGGCTTAGAATCTTGTCAGACACCAGTATTTAAGTAGCACTTAAATATATTGTTTTCTTTTCTTTTCTTTTCTTTTTTCTTTTTCTTTTGGCTACCTTCTATTAATGGCAAAAGATACTGCTGTTCCATATATGGTCCAGCACTCCCATGTTCAGATGGTGCTCAAAGAGCAATTCTCCACGAAGGTGAAGAAAGAAAGACTGCAGTGGGAAGACTGTGTCTCCCAGGCCGTGGTTCTTAACCCCACACATCACATAAGAATCCCCCAGGGCCCTTGTCAAAATTCCCATGTCCAGGCCCTTCCTTAGAACAATTCTATCAGAAACTCAGGGTGGGATCCAAGTGCAGGTATTTGTTAAAGCTCCAGATGACTCCAGGACAAGCCAAGCTAGAGAACTGGTGCCTTTAAACTGATCTGGAGTCTGAGAGTGAATGACACAGAGCATGCTCTTCAAGGTAGCAGGATTAGCATCTGAGTCATGGTCAAGGTCAACCATGGTCTTAAAATTTCAGTCCAAAAAATGACAGAACTGTAGAGATGGACAGGTCTGATGAGAGCTCCAAGTCAAGATCCTACTTTTATTTGCAAGGAAAGACCAATTATTCCTTGCTGGAAATCACTCCTTTGGGGCCTAGGGCATGGCTCCCCCACCCACATCATGCTGCCTCTCTGGCAAAGGGATTTGCCTCAGTTGTGAATTGATTCTGAAGGAAACGACTATCTTTTTGAGGAATAAGCTAAAGGCCTAAAAAGTTACATGACAGGCTCTTTAATACACAAAGTAGGCAGGAAAGAAGTTGTAGGGAGTCCCAGAGGCATCACGGGCATTCCTCAAAATATGTTTTATGGTTGGAACACGCTAAATTAAACAAATTGAAATGAGTTTCATCACTGCAGAACTTCTCAGGGCCTTTAATTTACTAATGCGACTAGAGAATCTTCAAGAGGAAGATGTATAGGCAGAACTTATTTGCCCTTTAATGCAGAACATTTTACAGGACTGGCCTTTCTTGGGGGAAATAACTACGGGGGCACAATTTCTAAAAGCTCTGGCTCACTCTCTATCTACCATGCTTTGTTTGTCTTCATCACATTTGCTTATTTTGTGTGTCTTCCTCACTAAAATATAAGGTCTTTGAGGACAGGGACTTTGTTTTCACTGCTGTATCCCCAGCACCTGCAGAGTGCCTCGGCTTTAATAAATACGTGTGAAAAGGACTGATTGGGTACTCTTTTACAGCACAAGTAACTGTGCCTAGTTAGTTAGTGGTACTCCCCCATAGATGATTGCAAGTCTCTCGCCACAGCTTTAGGCTAAAGCTGGAAGTCTGTATACTGTGGGAACCCTGTAACACTTGGGCTAAAATCTGGGCTCTGGCACTAATTAACTCTGTGACCCTGGGCAAGTCAATTGACTTTCCTGGGCCCGATTTTCCTCAAGTAGTAAAATGAATGGAGTAGATTAGACAACCTTCAAACGTCCTTCTCTGTTACTATATGACAAGTGGTTAAATTAATATATCTGGTGTCATTGTGGATTTTTCTGTTTCTCTTTAGAATTCTACCAAGTTTTGCTTCATGTTGTTTGAAGCTCTGTTATCAGGCCCATAAATATTTTATATTGTTATGTCCTATTGAAGGATGGACCATTTTATCATTATGTGAAGATTTTCTTTGTTCTTGGTAATATTCTCTACTTCGAGATCTGTGTTGTTTGATATTAACATATCCACTCTAGCTTTTTAAAAAATCTGTATTAGCATAGTACATTCTTTTCTATCATTTTACTTTTTATCTATCTGTGCCTTTTTATTTAAAGTGAGTTTCTTGGATTGCCTGAGCCCGCGGGCTCGTGACCCGCCTGGGCAACTTGGCAAGACCTCATCTCTACAATAAGTCAAAAAACTAGCCGGGCATGCTAGTGCGCACCTGTAGTTCCAGTTACTTGGAAGGCTGAGGCGGAAGGATCGCGGAGCCCAGCAGGTCGAGGTTGCAGTGGCTGGGAGTGGCCACTGCACTCCAGTCTGGGCAACAGAGTGAGACTCCAACTCAGAAAAATAAAGTAAAATAAAATAAAGGAGTTTCTTGGAGGCCGCATATAGTTAGTTTTTGCTTTAAAAAAAATTCAACTTCTCAGCTTTTACCTCTCTCAGCATTGAGATCATTTAAATTTAATGTGGTTATTGATATTGTTAGGTTTATTTTTGGTTTTTTAGAATTTTTGACTCATTTACTAATTTAATTTTTAGAAACAAGCTTTCACTCTGTCACCCAGCCTGGAGTGCAGTGGCACAATCATGGCTCAGTGTAACCTTGAACTCCTCAGCTCAAGCAATCCTCCTACCTCAGCCTCCCAAGTAGTTGGGATTACAAGTGCATCCCACCATGACTAGATAATTTTTAAAAATTATTTTCTTGTAGAGATGAAGTCTCACTGTGTTTCCCAGGCTGGTCTTGAACTACTGGCCTCAAGCTACCCTATTGCCTCCGCCTCCCAAAGTGCTGGAATTACAGGCATGAACTGTCCTGCACAGCTTTATTGAGTTTAAATTGACCATCTTGCTATTTGTTTTCTGTTTGTTCAATTTGTCCCTTTCTCTCCTTTTCCCACCTACTTTCAAACTGATTACATTTTTAACAACTTTTTTGAGATATAATTCACATACTATATACTTCACCCATTTAAAGTATATAATTCAATGATTTTTAGTATGTACACAAAATCATGGACCCATCACCATTAAATAATCAAAAGAACATTTTGATCACCCTCAAAAGAAACTTCATGTGTCTTATCACCCCAGAAGGAATCTTCCCATTCCTTCTACCTTAACCTATAAACACTAGTCTGCTTTTTGTTTCTATAGAGTTGCCTAATCTAGACATTGCATAAATGGAATCATATATGATTTCACTTTACATACTGTTTTCAAAGTTTATCCAGTTATAGCATTTATTAGTACTTTATTCCTTTTTCTTAATTAATTCTGCTATATGGATATATCATATTTGTTTATTCATTTATCAGTTGATGGACATTTGGGTTCTTTCCACCTTTAAGTTATTACAAATAATGCTGCAATGAACATTCATGCGTAAGTTTTTGTGTAGACATGTGTTTCCTTCTTCCTGGGTATATGCCAAGGTGTAGAATTGCTGATCATATGGTACTCTGCATTTAACTGTTTGAGGGATTGCCAGACTGCTCCAAAGGGCTGCCCCATTTTATATTCCACCAGCAGTGTATGAACCTTCTTATTTCTCCTTCTTACATTAACAAATGTAGCCAACATTTATTAGTATCTGTCTTTCCTATCTATCCTGGTGGGTAGGAAATGGTATCTTACTGGGAGTCTGAGATGTGTTTCCCTGATGACAATGATGTTGAGCATCTTTTCATGTGTTTACTGGCCACTGGTAATCTTCTTTGATGAACTGATTATTTTTATGATTCCATTTTATCTCCTTTGTGGCTTATTTATTGTTGCTCTTTGTATCAGGGTTGTTTTAGGGTTGATAGTATGAATCTCTTAGTTATCACTATCTTCACTTCATGTATATTCAATAACCTTATGGGAGTATATGCCATCCCTCCACTCTCGGCTTTTGTGTTATTGGTATCCTATCTCTGGTTAAATTAGATGCTTTCCTCTGTGTAGCAAACTGGTGCTCCATAATCCTGGGGGAATAGACTTGTCATGGGCAAAAAGAAGAGGAATAGTAAGTAGGGTATTATTGTAGGATTTTGCAGTGTTCCTGGAGGGCAAGACCGCTTCAGCCATCAGGACCACCAGAGAGAGTATCAAGAGGGTTCTGGACTCAAATTCAGGAAAGAAAGGGGAGACCCTAGAATAGTAGAGATCCCTTAGGAGTCCTTGAGGAGCCTTCACCGCTTCCTAATCTCAGGAGAGTCTTCCTGCCTACATCCCGCAGCATTTACGCCATTGGATCCATGACTAATACATTCTTCAGTTCCAGTGATTGTATGTAAATCAGAGTGCAGCAGAAAGTCATGGACTTCCAGATACACAACCCAGGGACAAGATACTAAACTCTCGTGAGCCTCAGTTTCTTTACCTATAAAATGGCAGTAAAAATTCTTGCTGTATAGTGTTGCTAAAAGGATTAAATGACATGATCCTGGTAAAAGTGGTGGGAATATGGCATAACAACCACACTATGAATTTTTGTATCCCTCCTATGTGCCTATTTATCTGCTTGAACCAATTCTATTTTTACATCTTTTATGTTTCTTGGGCATTCATAATATAGGACAGACTACAGTGCGTATGAGAGAATTTGTTCCTCTTCATGTTCTGAAGATTTGAATGAGCTCAAATATTTTTATGGGATTGTCACAAACTCCCTACTTTTCAACATGTAGAACTATCATTTATTGGGCTGACATATGCTGGGTGCCCTGCATGCTTCGTTTCCAAGGCTCATTATCAACCCCATTTGAATGGGGCAGGGCTTGTCAACATTGGCTTTATTGAGACATTTGGGGCAGATCATTCTTGGTCATGGGGGGGCTGTCCTGTGCATTATGGGATACTTAGCAGCATCTCTGGCCTTTAGCCTCTAGATGCCAGTAGCACCCCTCTAGCTGTGACAGTAAAAAATGTCTAAGGACATTGCCGTGTATCTCCTGGGGAGGGGGGCAAAATCTCCTCCAGGTGAAAACCACTGAAATAGGGTTAGTGTCATTCCCATTACCTGTGAGGAAGCTTAAGTTCAGAGTGGTCAAGAGTTTTGCTCAGCATCACATAGCTACCAAGTGATGGAGACAGGATTTAAGCCAGAGTCCCACTAACTCTTGAGCCATGTGTATTGGTAATTCCAGAATAACCCTTTCTGACCTGCAAAGAAAGCCTCAGATACCTTTCACATCTCTGGTCCTGAACTCTGCCTTTCACACTGAGGGTGCCTGGACTGTGGACCATCCTCTCAGAAAACAAAGAACAAGACCCAAAAGGCAAGATCGTCATTGTTTACACACAGGCCTCAGAGGGCCAAGCTAACACGCTGCATACTGCTCACCTCCGAACGTGATTTTCATTGACACAGAGGGTGTAATGGGCTGAATTATGTCCCCCCAAAGATATGTTAAGATCCTAACTCACAGTAGCTGTGAATGTGGCCTTATTTGGAAATAGGGTCTTCGCAGATATACTAGAGTTAAAATGAAGTCATTAGGGTGGGCCCTGCTCCAGAGTGACTGGTGTTGTCACAAGAAGAGGAAATTTTGGAAACAGCAGAAGGAAGGTGACCCTGCAAAGATAGAGGCAGAGATCAGAGTGGTGCTGCCACAAGCCAGGGAACATCTGGGGCCACCAGATAGGAAAGAGATAAGGAAGCATCCTCTCCTAGACGCTTCAGGAGCCTGCCACCACCTTGGTTTCAGGCTTTGAGCCTCCAGAACTGTGAGAGAATCCATTTCCGTTGTTTTAAGTTCCAGTTTGTTATAGCCACCCTAGGACAACTGTAAAGGAGAGCACAATCCAAGTCCACTGGCAGCCCTGACCAGGCCTACGTTTCTGTATTTGATGGTGTTCTCCTTCACCCTGTTCTCCAGGCAGTTATAATATCTGGCTATTAATCAAAGTCAAGAAAGATAGTTAACTTTGCCACAATAAACCCACAAGATTGTACCTCCCACTAATTACATGAGTAAGATGGTGATCTTGCAGCAGAACAATACAGGGGCCTTCGGGAGCAGCTGTCCACTCACTTGCCCTCACACCCATGTGTCAGCGGCGGGTAACTGTGCCTTATCTTTCTTCGTAACAGGCGGTGCCATGCCATTCCCTTAGATAAGGAGAAGCAATTTCGTGGAACCTGACTCAGGGGCCTTGGTTACCTGCAGGTCATGGGTAAACAGACAGAGGGAAACAAACCTCAGACAACTCTGAGTATGATAAAGACAGGAAACAACCAAAGGTAGTCGAGATCTAACATCTGAAACGCAGAGCAATTTATTCTGGGCAAGTGAATGGGAAGCATTAGATGGACTCGTAGGCGGTCTGAGATCCTTTGGAGCTAAAGCAGCCCTCAGGAGTCAGGAGCATCCCAAACAAGTCCTTCATCTTCCCCAGTCAAAGCCCCACAGGATGTTCCATGTCGCAAGGATTCTGTGGAAAAGTGAACTTGAGAGTGTTCTGTACTTTAATTTCTCCCTGAAAAGTTCACAGGGTACATTAGCTTATTAAAGACATTGAGATGTTTGGCAGTAAAGACACCCTTTCAACTCCTTTTGAGGTGTGGCGGAATATGCCTTGGACCATAGATGCATCCTAACCCATTCATTTTGCAGAATTTGAGGTTGAGACTCAGAGAGATTCGATGATTTATCAAATGTCACACAGACAGAAAGTGACTCAACTTGTGCCTTCACGTTCCAGATCCAATGCTTTTTCAATTTTTTTCTTTTTCCCATTAATTAGTTTATTGATAAACATTTCAGTGTAACCATGTGATGACACCAGGATATAAAACTGAAAAAGGTAAGCTTTGTCTCACATATAATTGACTATCTGTGGAGTAAATGAACAACAGAATAACAGATTGAAAGGTTATGAGGACAGAAAAGGGAGGGTGCTATGGTTTCAATATTTGTCCCCTCTAAAACTCAGGTTGAAACTTATCCCTGATGTGGCAGTATTGGGAGGTGGAGCCTTTAAGAGGTCACTGAATCAGGAGGGTTTTGCCTTCCTGAATGGAATAATAGGTTAATAGATTAACAAGTTATCACAGAAGTGGCATTAATGGCTTTCTAAGAGGAGAGAGAGACCTGAGCTTGCACACTCATTGCACCGGGGCGTGATGCCCAGTGCTGCTTCTCTCTGTAGGGAGTCCCCATCAGCAAAAAGAGCCTCAGCAGATGCAGGCTCTCAACCTTCTCAGCCTCTTATAATTGATAAGAAATAAATTCCCTTTCTTTATAAATTACCTAGTTTCAGGAATTCAGCTACAAGCAACAAAAACAGACTAAGATCGAGGGAGGGAATTGCTAACTTTGGGATGGATATGAAGCAGTCAGCCTTCTAGTAAGTCCCATCAGAGGAACCCACTATCCCTGCTACACACTGCTTCTCCTGAGGAGAGCTGGCAGCCAGAGCCCTGCTGACTGGCTGCACCAGGAGGCTGCCACCAATCTGACAAAATTGACGGATCAGGGCTAGCCAGCCCGTCAGCTTGCCAGACACTTCTATTGTGTCTGTTCCCACCAGATAGGGTGGCCAATGTGAGCCCTTCAAAATTTGAACTAGAGGCCACTAAGAGAAGGAGAAAGTGAGGAGGGCCCAAAGATGAAACAATGTCTAAGGAGGTGGGTGAGGGGAGCGGTGCCCTGAAGTGTACTGGACAAGCCAGGGAAGAGAGGAAGCAGCATGAGTGAGCAGAAGCTGTGAGGCGGAGAGAGGCTAGAGATCAGAAAAGAGGAAGACCAGCAGGCAACATGGGGAGAAGAGGACAGATTCAGCACAGTTGCCCCCACTTCAGTTCCTAGGAGGCCTGGCTCCCTAACAGCTCCTGGGGATGCATTTCTAAGAGACCAGTCTCCCCTGGACCTTATAGTAATCAGACCCACCCCATTCACCCTACTCAAGCTAGCCTGAGAGAGGCTCTTGTTTTGGTTACTAAAATAAGCTCTTTTTTTTAAAAGTTGTGGTACAATATACACAGTGCTATACACATATAAATAAATATATATAAATAAAGCACAATATACATTGTGCTATACACATATAAGTAAAAGTTATAATTTAACCATGTTTAATGTATGTGTTAGTGGCATGAAGTACATTCACATTGTTGCACATCACTGCTGTCCATCTCCAGAATTTTTTACACTCCACAGCAAAACTCAATCTGTTAAACAGTAATGTCTGGCTAGCCCCTCCCCAAAGCCTCTGGCAACCACCATTCTGCTTTCTGATCCTATGAATTTGACTACTCTGAGTACCTCAGGTAAGTGGAATACATTCCCAGGCACTGACTCTTCCTCTTCCCCTCTCCACACTTTCCAAACCTGCTTTCCAGAATGTAAGATCCAGTGAGGGCTGAGATCGTCATGATCTGTTCACTAACCTGTTACTAGCATCTGCTGAGTCCTAAAACAAAATGCACATGTTAAATTAAATGCCATTTGATAAGTCATTAACACTTCAGAACGAGTGCAGTCACTATGTTCTCTGGCTCTCTCTCTCTTTTTAATTTGACTCAGGGTCTCTGCCACCCAGGCTAGAGTACAGTGAAACATTCACAGCTCATCACAGGCCTTGACCTTTTGGGCTCAAGTGATCCTCCCACCTCAGCCTCTTGAGTAGCTGGGACTATAGGCGCATGCCACCATGTCTGACTAATTTTTTAAATTTTAGGAGAGATAAAGTCCTGCTATGTGGCCTAGGCTGGTCTCAAACTCCTGGGCTTGAGCAATCCTCTCACTGTGGCCCCCCAAAGTGTTGGGATTACAGATGTGAACCACCGTGCCTGGCTGCACTGTGTTCTTTTATCCCTTCTTTCCCCCTATACCTCCACCTCCTTAGTTCTGTTTTGTTTTTTTGAATCGACCAAAGTCCACAGTTAGGGTTCACTCTTGGTGTTGTGTGTCCTGTGGGTTTGGACAAATGTGTACTGACATGTATCTACCACTGTAGCATCATGCAGAAAAGTTCCACTGCCTTGAAAGTCCCTTGTCTTCTGACTGCTCCTTCCTCTATCCCTCCAATCCCTGGCAATTGCCGGTCTTTTCACTGTCACCACAGTTTTGCCTTTCTCAGAATGTCATATAGTTGAAATCATACAGTACGTAGCCCTTTCCGATTGGCGTCTTTCACCCAGTCATATGCATTTAAGTCTCCTCCATGCCTTTCCACAGCTTGGCAACTCATTTCTGCTCAGCACTGACTAATATTCCAATATCTGGATTGACTGCGGTTTATTTATCAACTCACCCACTGAAGGACATTTTGGTTGCTTCCGAGGTTTGCCAATATGAATAAAATGGCGATAAACATCCACGCATGAATATGAATTTTCAACTCATCTGGGTAAATATGAAGGCACACGATTAATGAATCCTATGGTAAGCATATATTTTGTTTTTAAGAAACTGCCAAACTGTCTTCTCAAGTGGCTGTACCATTTTGCATTCCCACCAGAAGTGAATGAGAGTTCTCGTTGCTCCACATATTCATCAACTTTTGGTGTTGGCAGTGTTTGGACTTTAGCCATTTCATCAGGTATGTAGTAATATCTCAATTTGCTTTGATTTGCAGTCCCCTGATGCCATATGATGTTGTGCTTACTCATCATCTGCATATCTCCCTTGGTGAAATGTCTGTTCAGATCTTTTACCCATCTTAAGTTTGGTTTTTTTTTTTTTTAATTGTAGAGTTTTACAAATTCTTTATAAGAACTGGTCTTTTATAAGGCATGTCTTTTGCAAATAGTTTCTCCCAGTCTGAGGCTTGTCATCTCATTCTCTTGACCCTCTTGGTTTTAAAACAGCAATGAAACCAATAGAAAGATCCCTACAATATGGAGGATTTTATCCAGAGGTACCTGTCATAGTCACCTGACCAGGTTCGAAGATATCTGTTTAACAGGATTTAAGTGAGACCCAGGAATCTGTACTGTTTAAAAGCTTCTTTGGTGATTATAATGGGCAGCTACATTAGGAACCACAATACTAAAGACAGAATCTCAGGCAACCTAAGAGTTAGGGGGACGGTCCCTTCTTGAGACCATGTGAGAGGCTGCCTACTTGGCGTCTGTACTACATTGTCCCACAGCTCCATCTGAAGGCCAGGTGAGACCCAGAGCTCTATAATTTGCTGCTAATCAGACATCTCCACAAGGCATCTCAAACTTCACCTCTCCCAAACTAACCCTGTAAGCATCCCCATTCCCACCCAGAAACTAATTCCACCTGTGATCTTCTTGACCTTGGAAGCTGGCAGTTCCGATCTTCCTGGCCAAACTCTTGAAGTCCACCTTGAATCCTCTTTCTCAGATATGTCTGACTTATCAGTAATGCCTGCTGGTTCAACCTTTAAAATAAGTCCAGAATCTGACTGCCCTCACCCCTCCACTGCCTCGGGTACATCAGGTCACTCAACTTCTGCCCGGTTCCTTCCAGACTGTTATCAGGATAAGCCAGCATGTGGTCAGATCCTGTCCCTTCTGCTCACAATCCTCCAGTGGTTCCCATTCACTCAAAGTAAAGCCCAAGTCCTCACAACGACCTATCTCACTGCCATTCTTCCAGGTCCCTACAGTGACACAGGTCCTACACACCAGGTCTCAGCAATTTTGCATTGCTGCTGTCTCCCCCTGGAGTGCTCTTTCTTCAAGGAGCCACTGGGCTGGTTTCCTTTTGTCCTGTGGGTCTTCACAGCCACCCTATCTAAAATCTCAAACCTCCTACCTCCTCTGCCAGCACTGCTATCTTTACTTTTCTCCTTAGGACTTAGCACTGGTCATACTCCATGCTGACTTGCTTGTTTATTTCTGTCCTTTGCCACTAGACACCAGTGTCATGACGCAGGGATGTCCATTGGCTCTGTTTGCTGCAGAGCGCCAGAGCCTAGAACATGGCCTGGTGTATGGTGGTTCTCATCCTGGTCAACACCCCCTCCCCTGACTCTGTCACATCCCATCAGTCTTGCAAGTCCTAAGTCATCCCCCTTTTCACTCTCATCTCTTTCTCCTCTTCTTGGTCTCATGGCCGAGAACCACGACTGAAACCTGAGGTCTCCTCACTCCAGTATCTCTTCACAGCTGCCGAAGGTCTGCAGGTCTTTCTAAAAGGCAGGTCTGCAGCAGTCCCTCAGTGAC
Source organism: Carlito syrichta (assembly GCF_000164805.1). Taxonomy (NCBI): domain Eukaryota; kingdom Metazoa; phylum Chordata; class Mammalia; order Primates; family Tarsiidae; genus Carlito; species Carlito syrichta. Next base: position 48,857 of record NW_007247104.1, read on the forward strand.
ACCCCTCAATTCCCAGGACATTGTTCAAACTCTCTGACTTCAAACCCAAGGTCCCTGCTGATAGGACTCCAGCCTGTTGCTGTAGCCACATCTCTGGCCCCTGCACATGTCCATGCACTGTCACCTAGGTTGGTTTTCTTCTTCTTGCCTTTGAATGCACTGTTCCTTCTGTCTGACCTGCCATCCTCACTCCTTGAACCTCTTCTACTATATATCCAGCAAGCTCCTATCTAACCTTCAAATTCTAACTGACGGACCCTCCTTCAGGAGCCTTCCTTCGGCAACACCGACCCCGCACAGTGGCTTGTCTATCTCCATCATTTGTCCAAGTTCTCTGTGCACCCGGGCCTGGCACCCAGTAGGGACTCTGTCTATGTTTCCTGGATGAATAAATCTCCAGAAAAGGGAAAGAATGGCTCAGCTCTGAGATAATGCTCCAAATGTACATTGCACTTTTGCCAGCTAATTAACTCACTATTCATCTATTCATTAATGGCAAGAATGTTCCAGAATGCATCATCACAGGTGTGCCTAAGAACTGGGACAGAGGAGATAGCTGACATCTCAGGGGCACCCTTGTGGCTCCAGAGGACTGGTTAAACCACCTCCCCATATTTCCACTGTTTCTGTGTGCGTATGAATATGTAAATACACATATGTATTTGAATGTATGAATTTATGAATACATATGTCCTACACACCCATAGCTCTATGCCATTGAAGATCCTGGAGATATCCTCTGGGGCCTGGCTGGCTACTCTATGCCCAATAGACTACACCTACTTAAGTCTTCCACCTTCAGGAAGGTGAAGGGATAAACCATCAAAACTAATACTGCAATCACTTTTCCTCAAAGTCTATAGAACTAAAGTCTTTACTCAGACGTATATTTTTCATTTGTAGGGCTTTGTCTCAAAATTTCTCTTATGTTAATTTTAGTTTACTTTAGTCTACAATCATAGAAGACTCTTGAACAATATTCTCATGAAAAAGATCCCGATATGGTGAAGACAATGATTGCATATATCACATAAGCCATTTTGAACCTTTCCTCCCAAATTGTCTGTATGATTTAGACTAATGATTTCATTTGGCAACATCTACTGAGCACATAGTTCATTTGCTCATTTAGAGACTCTACCAGTCATTCTGCAAGTGCTCACAGGGTGTCTAACACCAGGTAGGGGTAGTACATGATGTCCAAGTAGGCAAATAAATACAATGTTTGAAACACAATAAGTGCTGTGGAAAGAATAAAATGTGCCCACGTCACAGAGTGCAGAGACAGAGGGTATTGCAAATCAGATGGACAGGAGCACCTCTGAGCAGAGGTGACATTAGCAATGAAGCCTGGTGATGAGAGGAGCCCGCCTCGGGTGCCCATCCCCACAACCCCATACCACAAATGCTTCACTGCACTGCAGCCATTAGCTCCTGCATGTGTTCGTTTGTTTCCATATCACCCAAGACCCACCTCACAGGGCCCAACCCACATACAGCCCATCCTTTCACCCTTGTATCCACTTGTGATGTTTGGCAAACAGGTGGGGTTCAATTAATGCTTGTGGCATTGTTGAATAATATTGAGTCCACTGCAAAGTAGATACAGGCCAGTCATATGGGTGGTTCATCGTGCTAGGATGGGAGTTCATAGTGCTAGGAGGGAAAAACGAATTCCTGGATCCAGCCGAAAAGTGTACTTTAATTACGGGATTATCTTTTAATGATTCTCCAAAAAGAAAAATAAACATATACTATCAGGAAGGATTTAGACTATACATTTATGGAAAGGGAGAGTGGGAGTGACTTGGAACATTGCTGAAAACAAAAGTTTTCATATCTTTGCTTTTATTTTTATCTGTCTTAGGTCCAGAAGCCATGACTACCCACAGCTAGAAGGACTCCATACACTGGGTTCAGTGAAGTTCCAGAGACTTCTGCAGGTTAAAGTATGACCAGGGCTCATCACAGCACTCATGTTGGCAGACGAGAACAGTGTGTTTATTGAGCCAGCAGAACTGCCAAGTGTATGACTCATCTCATGGGAACCTGCTGTGCCTGCCAGCACAGCCCGTGTCCAGAGAGCAGGCACATTCCCCGAGGGGTCTGTGAACGCTGCCCATCAGCACACTTTGCCTCTGGGGATCCAGGTACCTAAAGAAAATTGTAGAAATAGAATTCAATAAATTCCAATATAAAATCCCACCAATTGGCTCAACTAGGGAGTTGTTTCTGTGGTAGTTCTAGATGGCTGAATCCCCACGGTGGCTCTCAGAACTGCCATCAAAAACTTTGTTAAAAGTCATAATAGGTAACATTTATTGAGTGCTATGTGTCAGGGGCTGGGTTAGGTATATTTTGTCTTTATCTTAGTTCATTCTCACAGCAAACCTACAAGGCAGATATTATTATGAACCTCATTTTACTGAACAAGAGACTTAGAGACTCAGAGAGGTTAAAACACTAGCCAGGTCTCACAGCAATGGAGGCATTCGTCCTTTGACCAGGAAGTCAATGTCTGTTTAGCAAAGTTACCTGCTATTATTAGAATTCATTCTAAACTAATCCTACTTGCGAAAATGAAACAGCAATAATATGCATTATACAGCAATAATATTAACCTGCAATATTAACCTATAGTACTCATTACTGAAATTGAGGCACTGGTTTGAATCCTACTGTGGGAGATTCCAGATTTTGTGCTTTTGAGATACAAATCAATTGAGAATATATTGAGTACCTGCTGTGATGATAATGCCACCTAACATTTATTGAGCACCTACATAAAGGGACAGAAATTGAATTCAAACCCAGGTAATCTGACACCAAAATAAATTTTCTTAATCACTAGGCCAGAGGTCCTCAAGGTCTGGCCTGTGCATTCCTGAGGTCCTTTCAGGGAGTCCACAAAGCCAAAATTATTTTCACAATAATAGGAAGACATTATTAGCCTGTATCACTCTCATTCTCTCATAGTCTACAGTGGCATTTTCCAGAGGCTGCATAATGCATGATAACATAACAGATGGAATGCAGTCTTCAGAAAGCCAGACATTAAGGGAATTTGCAAAAATTTAAAGTGAGCCTTAGTCCATTTTCTTCATTTAGAAAATAGAATGGGTTTATTTTTGTTATTTTAAAATAAATTTCCAAATAGATAATTAAGAACAGTTTTACTTTTTAATATTGGTAGATATGGCCCAGGAAAACTCTTTAGAAGCTTCAGGAATTTTTAGTGGTATAGTAGGGTCCCAAGACCACAAGGTTTGCAAATGGCTGCACTAGGTTGTATCATCTTTCTGATGTGGTTGGCTCACCCGCAGCCCAGCCTTCTTCCTGCCAAGGGTATGGTGAAAACCAGAGCTTGCGAGCTGCACTGGTACCTCCACCAGGCCTCGCCTCACCCCATCTAAGTTGGATATCCTTAGTAGCGTGCTTTCTGGGACATCCCAGCTCCAAGTGGCAGGAAGGCTGAGAGGGACCCACTCTCCTGTGTGGGTTACAGACGTTCTTTCTCCATCAAGGGCTGAGCTCCGTGCTCTGTTCTGATCAAATCTCTGCATTTCAAGCCACAGCCTCATATTTCTGAATCTTACATAAATCCAGGCAATCTGACATGGGGCCAGCATCTCTCTTCAAGATCTCTCTGTGAAGGGGGCTTGTGGGAAGTTGCAAGTTCACTGTCACAGGAGATTTTCACACAGAGGTGAAGTGAGAGCTTGTTGAGGGTGTTATGGATGGGATTCCAGAAACAAAAAGACTTTGCCATATTCTCTGTGATTCCATCTAAGTGGAAGATCTGATTACCTACAAAGTCAGGGGCTACTACAACCAATAAAACCAACCAGCTGGTGCTGTTTTTAGAACCAGTGGATCTAGAAAGCGGCATTCATGAAGAGGCTTGCAATAAGCCCAGATCCTGAAGCATCTGTTGGAAGCCGCTTTGTCCATTGGGGCATTGCAGAAACCACCAGAATTTAAGCCCAAGCTTTTATTAAGCAGAGTCGGGTCAGTGGAGGGAGCAGGGAACTCTGAGATGAGGGAAAGTAGCTGATGCTAGATTCTTTGCATGACTGTGCCAGTTCTAGCTGTGCTGGATTTACTACTCTGTGCTCTAACTTCTCATAATTATTCATGAGACTTTGTGTTTATGTCGCATTTTGCAACACTCATTGCACTTCTACCTATATTGGCCTTTAAGGATTTTGTAATGAGCAAGCGGGGCTAGGTTGTGCTCAGTGACTTGCCCAGGGGCAGAGCAAGTTTCAGCAGAGCCTAGACTTGAGCCATGCTCTTCTGGGTTCAGAACTCTTCACTACCCGACAACCCATGGGCCAACACCTGCAGAGGCATCCCCTGTGAACAGGGAGGGAATGGATGTTCTCTTGGCCTTGGTCCAGGCAGGATATCTCCTAGATCTGCCAGGTCTGACTCTAGGCATCCCATAGTGACCCAGCAACCCTATGATCATAGGTCCTGTAACATCATCTGAAACTCAGTGCCTGGACGAGAGGAACCGACAAGGTGCATGCAGATACCCGCAAGCAGTTAAAAAGGAAGAAGGGGAGGCGGGGAATGCACATTGTCGAATCCTCCGAATTGGCAGCCACTATGCTAGACATTTTATTTTTATTTTTATTCTTTTGAGTTGGAGTCTCACTCTGTCGCCCAGGCTGGAGTGCAGTGCCACACTCATGGCTACTCCAGCGTTGACCTGCTGGGCACTGGTGATCCTTCCATCTCAGCCTTTCAAGTAGCCAGAACTATAGGCATGCGCTACCACGCCTGGCTAATTTTTCGATTTATTGTAGAGAGAGGTCTCACCAAGTTGCCCAGACAGGTCTCAGGCAATCCACCCGTCTTGGCCTCCCAAAGTGCTGGGATTATAGACTTGAGCCACCCCGCCCGGCCGACATTTTATTTTTAAAGTATACTTTTTTTTACTCAAGTAAAACATGCAGAGAAAGCCTACAGACCATAAAGGTATAACTTGACAAATTTCCACAAAGACAACACACCTACAGCACCTAGGTTAAGAAGCAGAACATTACTAGCACCCCAGAAGTTTCCCTTGTGCTCCCTTCCAAGCACCACTCCCAAGGAGATGCCAAGTATGTGCACCATCCTGACCTCCAATGGCATGGATTGACTTTGAATGTTTTAAAGTTGATCTAAACGGGCATTCAGTATGTACTTCTTGTTGTCTGGCTTCTTTCTCTCACCACACTGTGAGGTTCATCCTCACTGTATGTGTAGCTTTTTTGTTGTCACTTCTGCCCAATATTCCACTGTATGCTTACACCATGCTCTATTTCTCCCTTCTTTGTTGGTGGACATTGGGTGGCTTCCAGTGTTTGTCTATTGCAAGTAGTACTACGAACACATGGACATACTTGTGTCTTTTGGCAGATACATGCCCTCCTTTCTTTGGGATATATGACTGGAAATGGAATTGCTGGGCTGTATGGTAATGTGTATGTTTAACTTTGTAAAAAACTGCCAAGTAGTTTCCCAACATGGATATACCAGCTTCTGCTCTCACAGTGTATCGACATGCTGTTTTCCATATCCTTGCTAACACTTGATATGATTGCACCCGGCACTTTGGATGTGTCATTTGACACAGTCTGGTTAGTGGTTGTGAGTGTGGACTCTGGAGGTGGATAGCCTGGGTTGTTATCCTAACTTCACCTTTTGACTAGCTCTATGACCTTAACCAATTTCCCCAAGCACTCTGTGCCTCAGCTTTCTCATTTGATTGCTGTTGTTGTTTTAGAGACAGGGTCTTACTCTATTGCCCAGGCTGAAGTGCAGTAGCATGATCACAGCTCCCTGAAGCTTTGAACTCCTTAGCTCAAGTGATCACCCCTGCCTCAGGCTCCTTAGTAGCTAGGACTATAGGTGTGCACCACCACACATGGCTATTTTTTTTTTTTTTGCGTTGGATTCTTACTCTGTCGCCCAGACTGGAGTGCCGTGGCTGCTCCTGGCCACCGCAGCCTCGACTTGCTGGGCTCCGGCTATCTTTCCACCTCAGTCTGCCGAGTAGCTGGAATTACAGGTGCGCGCTACCACGTCCGGCTGATTTTTTGATTTATTGTAGAGA
>NW_007247104.1:54982-128481 GCF_000164805.1 Carlito syrichta
CGCGGGCTCAGGCAATCCACTCACCTCAGCCTCCCAAAGGCGCGGGATTACAGGCTGAGCCACCGAGCCCGGCGATATGGCTATTTAAAAAAAAATCTTTATTTGTTGTAGGGACACAGTCTTGCTATGCTGCTCAGCCTGGTCTCCAACCGCTGGCCTCAAGCGATCCTCCTGCCTCAACCTTCCAAAGCACTGGAATTACAGGTGTGAGTCACCATGCCCAGCCCTAGCATTCTCATGTGTTAAGTGGGAACAAGGAAAATAACCCCATCCTCTTAGGGTTGTTGTGCATTTATCACAGTGCCTGTCACGTGGTTATCACTCCACAGATATTAGCTCTCATACTTATTCCCAGTGGGCACCAGGAGGTTTCCATAGTGGTCTTTAGGAGGTTTCTGGGAGCCCCTACCCCTCAACCTTCTCCATTACCCATGGCTGGGCTTCCTTTGGATAGAGTGCCAGGTGGTACCTGTGTCTGTGTCAGACGCCTGGGAAGGGTAAGTCCTATACCTGAGGAGTGAATTAGGTGTGGATCTAAATATGAACACAGAACCACTAGTTGTGGGTGGGGAAAGAGGGGGCAGGGCTCTTATCTCAAAATGTTTCCTAAAAAAGAAAGGGGTGGTTTTTTTGATAGCATACACTGACAGCTGCCTTTTGGCTTCTCTTCTCACAACTTTTCTAGCTCCTTCCCCATATATACAGTCCCATAATGGCTCTGGAAGAGCTAATGATTATGTAGAGGGCAGAAAGAGGGGAGAAGCATCTCAAATATTCAGAATGAAGTGCAGAAATTGAACTTCAACAATAGTAGGCCTGATAGGCTATGCTTCAAAGTAAATGAAAATCTAATCAATATTTCTTTTTATTCATTTTGGGAAAAAAATGATTGTTGTCTACCTCTACTTAGTTTTATCTTCTAATTTTTGCCAGAGAAGAGGTCCTCCCATTTTTAAACCAAGCATCGCCACGAGTCATGCCACATTAAATATGAAAGTTTGTACTCATGGCAACTAATGGTGCTGGAAAATAGAAACACAATTTTCTATTAAAACTGCATGAGATTAACAGCGCCCATGAAGCAAGCTTTTTAAAGAAAATCAGTCCTGGCATTCGTTAGGGCCAAAATACACACAAAAGATTCCCCTGGAGTCACGACCAACTTAAATAGAACTGGCTTCCGTGGGGCGGATACCCAGTGACAGGAATCACAGAGCTCAGCGGAGGGGGACCTGGCAAGTCACTTAGACCTTCAGAGCCACCATTTCCTCCTCTGTGATGGGAAGATTAAGCCAGCAGTTCTCAAACCATCACTTCTCACTCCACCATTTGGAGATTCTAAAAATAACTTGACCCTTGGAGATTACCTGCCTGATTTTTTCTCCTCTTTTCCTTTTATCAGTCTTAATCCACACTGGGCCAGAGGGCCAGAGGGCCCAGTGTCCTCTAAGTTTGGCATTAGAATACCCCAGTATCCTACCAACCTTTCCTATCTGCTGTTCCACGGATAAAAAAGCTGTCTGTGAAATGTTGAAAGACTCCCTTTGGCAGTTCCCACAGGACACTGAGGCCTCAGCCCTTAACTCCACTTCCCAAATTCATCCATGAAAAACTGACACACTTCTCTTTAGACTCCCACCATTTTAATCATCAACGTCATAAACAATCTAGTCTAGAGACCAGTCAGTCCGTACCTCTTATTTACAGGAGAGAAACCAGGTGCCCACATGGGTAAAAGAGTTTCCAGAGGTCACACAACTGTCAGTGAGAGAACCAGGACGAAAACTCAGGTTTTCCTGCCAACATGGTTGTGATCTTATGAACCAGGGAAGAAAAAGGAACTAATATTTCTGAGGAATTACTGTGTGCTGTAAATCTTAAATGACCTGAGAGATTGTTATTATTGGTCCCATTTTACAGATGAGGAAACTGAGGCTCAGAATCACTTCCTAGTTCTTCTTGGTGGCAGGAGAAACCCTCCTGCTTCCAAAGCCTTGCTTTTCCTGGCCCGTCCTCTCACTGCCCTTACCAGAAGTAGGGGTTTTTATAGAATGGCATTTACATATTAATCAGCCTTTGTTGTTGTTGTTGTTGTTTTTAAAGCACCAGGCCCTTCCTCAATGCTTACAGGGTGCACACTCTGTGGAATGCAAAGATAAATATGTCCTGTGGCCACTAAGGAGGGGCTCGCTGTCTAGTGGGGCAGGTGACCCAGGGACAAATTGCCACCTGACTGTGACAGAGAAGTCAGTGCAGGGCAGAGCAAGACAGCAGGGTACATGCGGGGCTAACTGTGTGGGAGAGTGTCAGGGAGGGCTCCTCAGAGGCAGTGACAGAAGCTGAGTCACACAGGATGAGGAATCATTTATCCAGAGCTGAAGAAAAGCAGGATTTATCCAGGTGGAAAAATCGAGACATTGGCTTAAATATAGATGTTCTTTTGAGGCCTGAATCAACTAGAAAAACAGAAAGACATAACCAGGTCTCAGGAATATCAGCAAGAGAGTTTCAGCTTCCCACATTCAACATCATTTTTATTAGTATTATTTTAACTTGTCTTTACTGCTAATGGCCCACAGCCACCCACCCTCTAGGCAGCTTCCCGGCAACACCAGATCGCTGATCTAATTTTATCCATGAGAAATTTGAGTTTAGAAGAAAATGTGCAGAAGCCTCACTTGGTAAAAGGAGGCTGGAGGAAGCCTGCACTCCGGGCCCCTCGAGAGCACACAAAGTAGAGGGAAAGGTGTGGGGGAGGATTTGATGGTGGCAAAACTCTCTTTGGAAGGCCATGTATCTGAGGGACAGCCTCTTGGGTCACCTCCCAGTGGCTGTATTTACCCAACTCTCGGGAGAGTGACATGAAGTCTTTGGAATGTGTATCTTATTTTTGTCCTGCCTGAGTTTACAGTCCTAAAATGAGATCTCTGCCTTCAAAGTCTGAAGGAGCTGGGGAGGAGCCCTGACAACTTTTCCCAGGGATGGCACTCTTCAGGCCATAAAAGGGCACCTCCCAGGAAGCCTTAGTGGGCATCCATAGTGACATGACCCAGTTTGCCAATGTGTCTGTGCAGAAAGTTGTGTTCACAGCTGTACAGAGGGTGCACAGGGAAGGTACGACAAGGACTCTCTATGACTCAGGGCTCAAGAGTGGGTGCAAGAGGAGACTGTACATATTACTCTGTGAATCAGCCATCCCTCCTAGCTGGCATGCTGCCAGCCCTTGCCACTCCCATCTGATGCCAGGCTGTCCCTCAGCCTGTTCTCCACTGGTGCCTAAACAATTACTCCTCAGTAATCTATTGTCAACCCAGATCCATCTATAGATTCAAGAGAATTCCAATAAAAATTCCAGCTCTGCAAAAGACATTGTCAAGAGAATAAGAAGACAAGCCACAGACTGGAAGAAATTATTTGCAAAAGATATATCTGATAAAGAACTGTTATTCAAAATAGACGAAGAACTCTTAAAACCCAACAACACAATACAAACAAACCAATTTAAAAATAGGTAAAAGATTCGAACAGACATCTCACCAAAGAAGATATACAGATGGTAAATAAGCACATGTAAAGATGCTCAACATCATACATCATCAGGAAAATGAAAAGCAACAACAATAGATCGCCATATACCCACCAGAATGGTCAAAATCCAGAACAACAACACCGAATGCTGATGAGGATGTGGAGCAACAGGAATGCTCACCCACTGCTGGTGGAATGCACAATGGTACAGTCACTTTGGAGGACAATCTGGTGGTTGTTCATACAAAACTAAATACATTCTTACCATATGGCACAGCAATTGCATGCCTTGGTATTTACCCAGATGAATTGGAAACTTATATCCACACACAAAAAAATGCACATAGATGTTTACTGCAACTTTTTGCATAAGTGCCAATACTTAGAAGCAGCCAAGATGTCTTTCAGTGGGTGAACGGATGGATAAACATTTCTGTATAGTATCATGATGGCTGTTAAGTTGTAGTATCATTTTGAGAGTAATAATTCAGAGTTTTTTTTTAAGAAATTGGATATTTTAAGTGTAGCTATTATGTGCCCTTTAAAAGTAAAATAAGTTTGCAGCTTTTCAAACTAGAAATAAAAAGCCACAGATGTATCCAAATAAGGTAAATGTTGTCCACTATAACCCACATAAATAAAAAGCTCTTTGAGTCCCCCCTCTTTTTCTTTAATTCTTTTCTTTTTTTGTGTAAAGGGTCTATTTTTCTTGTTATTTTTTCTCCCTTCTGTTTTTTTCTCTCATTTTTAATCTTTTTCATTTTCCTTTATTCTTTTTTCTCATTTTTTTCTTAATTTTTTAAAAATTTCTTTTATTTTTCCTTTTCTTTTTGTTTTCCTTTTGAGTTGGGATTTCACTCTGTTGCCCAGTCTGGAGTATAGAAGCATGATTATGACTCACTGCAGCCTTCAATTCCTGGGCTCAGGCAATCCTACTGCATCAGCCTCCCAAGTATCTAGGGCTACAGGTGCATGCTATCACATCCAGCTGATTTTATTTTATTTTATTTTTGTAGAGGTGAGGTCTTCTTATGTTGCCCAGGCTGGTCTTGAACTCCTGAGCTTAAGTGATCCTCCTGCCTCCACCTCCCAAAATGCTGGGATTAAAGATGTGAGCCACTGTGCCTGGCCTCTTTTCTTCTTCATTGTTCATTTTTTCTTATTTAGTTTATTAGTAATATTGGTTGATATTATTAGTATTGTTAGCAGTAAGTCCAAAATTCTACAGGGCCTCTTGGCCATCTCTACTGAGGAGGAGACCACATTGGCCACTATAGACTCCTTAACACTGTTGCCAAGGGTACCGTTGCCAAGTGTACCTTCACCAAGGTGAAATTGGACTGGTACATCCTGCCTAGGACACAGGTGGTGGTAAAAATCATTAACAAGTGGTGAACTCCAGCCTCCAGAGACTACGGTGTGAAGTCCAAATCATGACGGCTTTGCGTCACTACAACACCATGAAATTATATGAATTGATCGAGACCAAGGAAACACTTTACCTGACTATGGAGTATGCTGTTGGGAGAGAGGTGTTTTAGTACTTAGGAGCTGATGGCAGCCTGAAGGAGAAAAAGATCTGAAGCAAATTCTACCAGATAGTATCCACTGGGAAGTGTATTATTGTCCGTAGGGATCTCAAGACAGAATGGCAGCTTTTGGCTACTGACATGAACATCAAGATGTAGACTGTGGCTTCTTTGGCAATAAGCTGGGTATCTCCTGTGGCAGTGCCCCTCATGGTGCCCTAGTACTCTTCCAGGTACTGGGGTATGATGGCCCCATGGTGGAGGTGAAATTCTGGTGGCGTCTTCTATATGCTGGTCATCCAGTCCCTGCTTTTTGATGGACAGAACTTCAAGGAGCTGCCCGAGTAGTAGATACTGAAAGGAACATTTGATATTCCCTTCCGTATACCCATGGTGTGTGAAACCTGGTCAAAAGAATTTTCATCCTCAGTCCAGCAAGAGTGACCCTTTAGAGTAAATATTTTAGAATCCATGAATGGACATGGGCCATGAGGAAGAACGAACACCTTAAATTCAGTCATTTCCTGACTACAAAGAACCTGGAAAGACTGAGTTAATGATGTCCATGGGGCATTCATGAGAAAAGATGCAGGACCCCTTGCAGGACCAGAAGTATGACGAAGTATTGACCACCTTATCTTTCAAACTACAAGAGATCCGAGCTGAGAGTCTACACCATTCCCCTTAAGTCCCTACCTTCAGCTGACCCCACTACTTGCTGCACTCCTTCCTCATCCAGAGGTACTCTGCCAGACCAAAGTAGCAGAGGTTCAGCGGGCCTGCCTTTCCCTACTTCATGCTCTGAGAATAGTCTAAGGAGCAACACAGAAATCAGAGGCCTAAAGAAAACCAGGAGTCAGGGCGGAAGGCCAGCAGCACAGCTAACAAGGCTGCCAGTCCCTTACCTGGCCTGAAAATAAGTCCTCCCAATTCTGTACAGCTCCCCAGAGTAACCCTGAGGTACCCCCCTCCACCCCTCCACCAGCAGCAATGCTGGAGATCAAGATGGAACTAGCTTCCCCCTAGGTATCTCTCCCAAAGGAAACTAACTACACACTAGGTAACTTGGACAGGAGGAGGACCAGCAGAATTAGTCCCATGGTGTGACCCAGCCTCTCCCTCTAGCAACAGGTGGGGCTGGCAGGAGGTCACTGGAAGGTTCTTCACCTTCCCCTCTGCAGACACCTGTGTATCAGGTCAGCCAACAAGAACTAGCATAAGGCCGAAGGCAGAGCGAAGACAGAAAAACCTTGGGTGGGGGGCAACGAGGCAGTGATTAGCACAAGAAAGCACAAGGGGAGGTTCAGCCTGCTCCTGCCCTTTACATGGAGCAGAGAGGGCCTGTATTCCAGGGGTCAAGGTGGTGAGGAGGTCAACTGGTGCTGGATACAGACAGCTGCAATGGGAGCCGGCAGGAAACACATGCTGCTGGGCATGGTCCACAGAGAGGGCCGCAGGCAGTGAGGACACGAGTATTCAAACTGCCAGGCTTTGCCCAGCGGGTTCAGATTAAGAGAATATCCTGCACCTCCAGAGCCTTCAAAAGCATCATCTCCTAGATAAGTGCTGAGCTGAGAGGCCTACCAGGAGCCTCCTGGGAGAGAGGAAGAAAGAGAGGCCTTTCCACCCTGGCTGGTAGGGTGGGGTTGGGGGCTCTTCAGAGACTGGGCTGTTTCTTCTGGGGGTCTCTCCCCTCCCCTACTCCTCTCTCTCCTCTTCCAATTTTATTCGGAAGGGGAGATGGTTCTATGAAAATAAACAAACACAGTCAACACACACAAAATATACATGCAAATTTATGATGTTAAAATACAATCATTTTTTTAACCCACACACCCTGCTTTAGGCCCACAGCTATCACAAGACAATCATCTACAGTTTTTCAAGGGGAAGTCACTGAAATTTGGATACTTCTCCTGTAACCCATTTGAAAAACAAGCAAACAAAAAACCCTCCACAATTCTCAAAGCCCGGTGAGAGAGGGACAACTGTCATAGATAACTGTAAAGGGACTATCTTAGAGCTGAGGGATAGTTTTGTTTTTTGGGAGTTTTTTGGCTAGGAAGCAAGGCCTGAGGGTCACACCTGTGTGGGAAGTGCTGCTGTGGGCCAGCCACTCCCATATGCAGGAGTCTCAAGCAGTCCTAGTGCATACTCTCTCATGTCCTGCAGAGGCTGAACTCAGCTGGGTGGTTTCTCTGCTCCATGTGGCCTCTGATGGGATTACTCCTGTAGGAGTATAGGGGCTGGGCTGCAAAGCCCCAGAGGAGCCTCTGACACTGAGGCTCTGGTGCTGGCTGTTGGCTGGCGTCTCAGTTCCTCTCCATGTGGCCTCTCTCCATCAGTAGAGCTAGGCATCCCTACACACATGGAGCCGGGTTCCAGAAGGAACATCCCAGGCCAACTAGCCCCCATGACAAGTGCTTGTCAACTCTCTGCTTGTCTTGTTCTTGTTACTGTCCCATTGGCCAAAGCCAGTCCCATGGCCAAACCGTGGAGAGAGATTGCACAGGGAGGAAAATGCTGGGAGGCTTGGCTCACTGGGGTACCAATGTGTAGTCTACACAGACTGCTCTGTAGCAGAGTACTAGACTCATTTGTACAACTGGACAAAGATGCTCCTGATGGTGGGATTCATGGTGAAGTGTCTGAACACAGGAATAAACAGGAAGCAAAATTCCATGACTGTGAGCGGAGGCTGAAGGTCCGTCCATTACCACAGTCCAGGGTGTCTGTCTGTGGTCATTCTCTGCCATGGTCCCCATGAGTTGGGGTCTGATTTAGAATGTTCCATTGTACTGACAATGCCTAGAGTTCATCAGTTTGGTGACACAAAGGGCCTGCTATGGTAGACAGGGACAGATCTCCTGTTGAGGTCACGCCGACAGGAGATGTTGTTTTGTCACACTGATATCCAGAGCAGCATCCAGCTTGGCCAATGTACCCATGTTGGCGCCAAGGTCACTATCACTGGCCTGACTGAAGCTCATTGTGTGGGGAATTAGGGTTTCTTTGCAAGGCCTGGGTTTGTGAGTTGGGGCATCTTTTCTCTGTTTAATCTTTCCAGTCTCATCCAAACCCTCACTTCCCAGGAAAGTGACTAAGTGACTTGCAGTTCCCAGCCATTCTCTTTCTCTCCCCCTTATTTCACAGGCCTTGCTCTTACTGTCTCAGTGTCTGCAGTCCTGCTGGCCCTCAGCTCCAGGGATAGAAAAATCCAGAGTTTGTTCCTCACTGTATCCCCAGTGCCTGGCTCCATGGGTGTTGAAATGCAAAACTGACAAATGTTTTCCCTTCTTGCCTTCCATCACCTCTCCCTTCCCCCCAAATCACCATTTGCCTTAGAAACTGCTGACTAAGAAGCCAAAGCCCAGTGACCTGGGTCCTCTCTGACCAGGACCCAGGTGAGAACTATGTCATAAGGGGCAGGCCACAAGAGGCGGGTTTGGCAGGAATGAGGTAACCTCTGCCCTTTAACACCCTCGTGTAACTCAGATGTCAGCTGGGGCCCTAAGGGCCTTTGGGAGGAAAGTTAAATGGGCCCAAAGCTCCATTCCCTGTGTACTGGGACCGCAAGCCAATTTCCCAATCTCAGTGAGGATTCTTGAAATCGGATGTTTCCTCACATTCTGGTTTTCTGCTTCCAAGGAGTTCTGGATCTTTCCTCTTTGGAATCTTTTATATTTTAGCTGCCTCCTTCTCCTTGTCCTTGATCTACTCAGGAAGATTCAGCTCCTTATTTCCCCCGAACATCACCCATCCAAGGCCATCACACATCTAATAAAGATTGAGTGTCTATGTGGGAGGGGTTACATCAGACTATGTAGCACAACCAGATGAAATAAGCTGTTAGACATCCTCAGTTTGAAGGCCCCTGACACCCCCTTTTCCAGGCCTCCAGTCCAATCTGGGGAATATTCACTGGCCTTCTGTTAGCTGCTGGCTTAACTTCTTCTTGGGCCCCTTCACCTCTTTAACCTTTTCATCTCCATCCTGACTTACCTGCCTACTCTTCCTCCCAAAATTCTTGTGTGTGTGTGTGTGTGTGTGTGTGGTGTGGTGTGTTTATATAAAGTTAAAGAACTTCTTTTTTGAAAAAATTCAACTGTATGAAGGTATATTTGAATTACACTAAATTACATATATTTTAACTGTACAATGCTATCAGTTTTGACATACAATACAGCCATAAGACTATCACTCTCAAACAATAGTTTCATCATCCTCTAAGTTTCCTTGTGCCTTTTTAATCCATTCCTCCCTTCATCCCGTCCCTAGCCAACTGTGATCTGCTTTCTCTGTATAGATCAGCTTGTATTTTCTAGGATTTTACATAAATGGGATCATGCTTCTTTTTTTACCTAGCTTCTTTTACTCAGTATGGTTTTGAGATTCTTCAATGCCATTGTATATATCAATAGTTTGTCTTTATTGCTGAGTAGTTTCCCATTATATGGATATTCCTAATTTGTTTATCCTTTCATCTGCTGATGAGTTTGGCTTAAGTTTGATTTCTTGGCTATAGCAAATAAAGCTTCTACGCATGTTCATGTTCTAGTCTTTGGTTTCATGCTTTCCTTTTCCCTTTGGGAATGGTTGGGTCATAACGTAGACATATGTTTAACTTTTTTTTTTTTTTTTTTTTTTTTTTGAGTTGGAGTCTCACTCGGTCGCCCAGACTGGAGTGCAGTGCTGTGGCCGCTCTTGGCCACCGCAGCCTCACCTGCTGGGCTCCAGCGATCCTTCCGCCTCCGCCTTCCGAGTAGCCGGAATTACAGGCATGCGCTACCACGCCCGGCTGATTTTTTGATTTATTGTAGAGATGAGGTCTCGCTGCCCAGGCAGGTCTCGAACCCGCGGGTTCAGGCAATCCACTCACCTCAGCCTCCCAAAGGCGTGGGATTACAGGCTGAGCCACCGAGCCCGGCATGTTTAACTTTTTAAGGAACTGTCAAACTGATTTTCAAAGGGGTTAGACCATCTTGCACTCTCATCACCAATGTACGAGAGTTCCAGTTACCCTGTGTCTTCACCAACATTTGATATGATCACTCATTTTAAAGTCAGCCATCTCGTTGTCATCCATTTAAAAAAATGCATAGTGGTTTAGCTACTGTTTGGCTACATTTCTACCATGTAGGAGCATGTTCTTAGGTTTTGAAGAATGAAACTGGATTATGCCTGATGTTCTAGTGAAATTAATAATGGTACCCATTTCTATCTGCCAAATGTCCTCTTTTGGATAATAAAATATGCTTTCTCTGCTTCTAGCCCAACTGGCCAAACCCCTAGGTTGTCCTTCCATAGGCACAATGGCCCATGAAGGTATTCTGCTCAACAAAGACTTTTCCCTCCTCTAAAAGGGATTTTTCTGTTGTACAATTTTTTTTTCCTTACGACATCCTAAATATACAAGGCAAGGAGTGGCATAATATAAGCATAAACAGATGTTGAAACTTCTGTCCACACAGAAACCTGAGCACTAATGTTTACAGTAGCTTTATTCATAATTGCCAAAACTTGGAAGCAACCAAGATATTCTTCCATAGCTGAATGGATAAATGAACTGGCATGTTCAGACAATGGAATATTATTCAGAAATCAAAAGGGATGAACTCTCAAGCACAAAAAGACATGGATATCACGTTGGAAAGCAGCGTGAAGTCAGTGGGGCGGAGGGAGAGGAATTCATACCTGCTCAGGGGACGTCTCCAAATCCTGAAAAGGCAACATACTGTGGGCTCTGATGTATGACATTTGGAAAAGACAAAATTATAGAGATAACAAAAAGATTGGCCGGGCACAGTGGCTCAAGCCTATAATCCCAGCACTTTGGGAGGATGAGGTGAGGGGATTGCCTGAGCCCGTGGGTTCAAGAACAACCTGGGCAACTTGGCGAGACCTCATCTCTACAATAAATTTTTTAAAAAATTAGCTTGGCATGGTAGCACATGCCTGTAGTTCCAGCTACTTGGAAGGCTGAGGCGGCAGGACTGCTTGAGCCCAGCGGGTTAATGCTGGAGTGGTCGTGAGTATGCCACTGCACTTCAGCCTGGGCGACGGAGTGAGATTCGAACTCAAAAAAAAAAGATCAATGGTTGCCAGGGTGTTGAGGGAAAGAGGGGATCATGAATAGTGACATACAGAGAGTTTATAGGTAGTGAAACTACTGTTTGATACTGTAATGGTGGATACATGACATTACACTTTTGTCAAGACCCATGATGTGTATAACTCCAATGTAAATGATGTACGTGGGTTAATAATAGTGTATCTGCATTGGTACCTCAATTTTCACGGGTGTATCATGATTGCAGGAGGTTCCTGCTGCTGAGAAGAGACCCTCCTCATGTTTGCTCTGTTTTATTTTTTGACTGAGCTGAGGCCTCTCTTGCCCACTTCCTCCAACCCTGTCCACTTGCCTCTGAGTTGGCTGGTGGTCCCTTATTCACAGGAACTGTGGGGTCTTCACATGTTTTTACAGAAGCTCAGTGGACACTCCCAAACTTGCGGGACTTGACTAAGCATTCCCTGGGCCTGTGGCCTGGGGCAATCCTCCTGCCTATCTAAAAATGTGGGGGCCAGACCATTGATCTTTAAGGGTTTTCTATTCTGAGCCCCAGTAATCCCGTGATTGGAGATCCCGCTGTCTGTACAAGTGACAGGATGGGGGATGTCTTCCCGTTAGTTATTTTCACTTCAGTGCTCTGCATCTTCCTTGCTCCATTGGCTTGCTTAATTCAGTTCCCAGAATAAACCTTTGCTTAGATTCTGAATTACATGACCTAATAGTAACAAAAAATAGCTACCCTAATGAAAGGTATTTTGCTGACCTCATATCATTTCTAAATATTACCTATGATTAGTCACACTTTATAGACTGGCGAACTGAGGCTCAGCAAGGTTAGGCTACTTGCCCGTGGTTACACAGCAAATATTGGCAGAACCAGCATTCAAGTCTAGGGTTTCCTGATCCCAAGGGCATTCCAAACTCCACACTGGGAGGACAGTGTTTAATTACTTTTAACGGACTATACTTTTTTAATGAAGAGGCTGCCTTACAGGTGTGCCAGGAGAGGGAAGTGAGGATAAAAGTTAGTGAAATCTCCAATTCCTTGACACGTTGGAAAGCAGCGTGAAGTCAGTGGGGTGGAGGGAGAGGAATTCATACCCGCTCAGGGGACGTCTCCAAATCCTGAAGCAATTTAAACACAGTTCTCCTGGAACTACTAATTATTAGAAGAGCTAACATTTACTGCTCACAGAAAGTGTCTGAGACACCGCCGTAATGCCACGATATAGATATTATTTTGCAAAATTCTCACAATCTCGTGAGATGAGTACTACGGTCACCCCATTTAACAGAGGAGATGAGCATGGTGTGAGCTAGCTAAGTCCTTGTCCATACTAACACTCCTATACGTGAGTGAGCAGGTGTTCAGGAGTGCCGTTGTTTCATTCTGTCTTGGGCCATTTAGCATCTGATTTCAGCCATCGCATGTGTTTATTTTCTCTCTTCTTCCTATCCTGGTAGATGTCTGTTTCATGAGGGTAGGGGCTTTATCTATCTGCTTCACATCTAACCTTTGACTTCTTGACACATGGCAGATACTTCAGAACTCCTTTTTGGATTAATGAGCCGAAAGCAGAGTCTAAGCTCATCTCTTGTAACAGGAAAAGGAGGAGCCTGATTAAACTAGGAGAACAAGGGATGCTGTGGTACAATTTTCACGGGGTGCTAAGGTGTTTTAGGAACTTTCTTGGCTAATTTAAAATGAGTTTTGTGCAGCTGAAGGGAAGCTTCGGTCCATTCTTCTCTTGTCTCCCTCAGTCCCTCCCCACCCAGTTCTTCTTCAGGTTCTTCCAGGGTTGGGCAGGGTGGAGGCCCTAATCCACAGGCAGGGCAGAGCCCTGTAGAGAATCTCACCTGCCATTTTCCTTTCTAAAGCTGCCCCTCCTCTTCCCACGTGTGGACTGTCCTCTGAAGGGGACAGTGAAGGGCCCCAAGTGAGACAGAGGGAAATCTTAAAGCTTATTTACGTGCTCCTTGTTGTGTCTTTAAGTGAAAGCAAGAATGTTCTGCTGCCAGGACTGTTACCCAGCACTGCGGTCAGTTGGTAACAGGCAGCAAGTTGTGTAGATAAAATTCCATTGTAAACACGATTCACCATTCAGTGCACAGAACATTTCAGATGTGGCAGTCCACTTGACTGAGGGAAGAGTTCAGAATTCACTCAGAGTCACTGGGAATCAATTACTGCTATTATAATTCACATTTTCAAAATGTCACTGTCCCATGTATGATGCTGAAGGTGCTGCCTTCATTTTTCCACTCTGGTCGTTTCTGTAAAAAATCTGTTTGCTTCCCTCCCCCAGCTTTACTGAGGTATAACTGGCAAATAAAATTGTACATATTCAAAGTGTGCAAGTTGATATTTTGATATACGTACACATGGCAAAATAATCACCACAATCAAGCTAATAAACATATCCTTCACCTCACATTACCATTTTCTTTCTTCCTTCCTTTCTTCTTTCTTTCTTTTTCCTTCCTTTCTTTCTCTTTTCCTCCTTCCCTCCTTCTTTCCCTCCTCTTTCCTTCTTTCTTTTTTCTTCTTCCTTCCTCTCTTTTTCTTTCTTCTTTCTTTCTTCTTCCTTTCCCTCCTCCCTTTCTCTCCTCTTCCTCTTCCTCCCTCCCTCCTTTCCTACCTTTTTCCCTCTCTTTCTCTTTGTGAGAACACTTGAGATCTACCAACTTGGCAAATTTTAACTACACAATACAGCATTTTTAACTATAGTCACATTGCTGTATGTTAGAAATTCATTTACTTTTATATGTGTTACAAATTCTTTAGTTTTACTAAAAATATGTTAACATTGCACAAGATTGCCTGTGGTTGTCTGTTACATTGGTGGCCCCATGAGCCATGTACCCACTTTCCCCTATCCCTGAATATTCTGGCTTTTGGGTCATCCCCTCCCTTAAATCTGGACTGGATCTGTGACTTGCTTTAACCGATAGAATGTGGTGGGAGTGATGCCGTGTCAGTTCTGGGATGCCTGACCACTGGCAAGCTAGCAGAAGAACCTCAGATCTGAGCCTGGCCCAATTACAATCAGGATAAAATAGAATTGTTGTTACTTTAATCTACTAGATTTTGGGATGGTTTTAAATGCAACAACTGATAATGAAGACATTATCTAAAAGCAAAGATTCTCAATCCTGGCTGCATATCACAACAACCTGGAGATCTAAAAATACCATCCCTTAGAGTCTCAACCTTTCAGAGATTTGGATTTAATTGGTCTTGGGTGATACATTGTGTGTGTGTGAGTGTGCATGTAGTTTAAAATTTTACTTTGAGCCGGGCTGTAATCCCACGCTTTGGGAGACTGAGGTGAGTGAATTGCCTGAGCCCGTGGGTTTGCGACCTGCCTGGGCAACTTGGTGAGATCTCATCTCTACAATAAATCAAAAAAAAAAAAAAATTAGCTGGGTGTGGTAGTGCGCACCTGTAGTTCCAGCTACTTGGAAGGCCGAGGCGGAAGGATAGCCGGAGCCCAGCAAGTCGAGGCTGCACTCCAGTCTGCACTCTGACAGAGTGAGACTCCAACCCCCAAAAAATAAATAAATAAAATTTTACTTTGAAAAGTAAAATTTTTACACAGGCTGAATGGGTAAACAAATTGTGGTACATACATACAATGGAAAATTATTCAGTCATAAAAAGGAACAGAGTACTTAATCTGTGCTACAACATGGATAAATCATGAAAACTTCCAAAAGAAACCAGTAACAAAAGACCATTTATTGTATGCGTCCATTTACATAGCATATCCAGAATGGGTAAATTCACGGAGACAGAAAGCAGATTGGCATTGCTAGGGACTGAGGGAGGGGGAATGAAGACCAACTGTTTAAGTATGAGGTTTTCTTTCAGGGAGATAAAAATGTTTTGGAACTAGATAGAGATGGTGGTTGCACAACACTGTGATTGTACTAAATGCCATTGAATTGTTCACTTTAAAATGGACATTAAAAAGGTTAATTTTATGTTGTGCAAATTTCACCTCAATAAAAAAGAAGTAGTAGAAGAGAGAGACAGAAGAGGAAGCTGAAGTGATAAAGAGGGAAGGAGTTAACCTGATGTTACTGGCTTTGACGATACAGGAAGGTGTCATGAGACCAGAAATGCAGTGGCCTCTAGAAGCTAGAAACGACAAGTAAAGGGGTTCTCCCCTAGAGTTTCCATACAGCAACCCTGATGACACCTTAATTATAGCCCTGAAAGACCTGTGTTGAGCTTCTAATGTACAGAACAGTAAGATAAAAAATGTGTGTGCTTTTAAGTCACTAAACCACACACACACACACACACACACACACACACACACACACACTATTAGCTTTTCCTTTTTTTAAATTTTGGGGCATAAAGCAGTTCTATCAGTTCAACAAGTTTTAACACATGTTTAGATTTATGTAACAGCAAACATTATGAATACAGACCATTACATCACACACAAACTCCCATATGCTTCTCTTTGCAGTCACACCTTCAACCTGTAACCCCTGGCAACCACTGGTCTGTTTCCCATCACTACAATTTTTGCAGAATATCCTAGCTTTGTTCCAAATCTTGGGAAGAATGCAATTCTTTAGCATTTATTTTAGAACATATCTGTTGGTGATAAATTCTCCTAAATTTCTTTCACTGAGAATGTTTTTATTTAGTTTTCATTCCTGAAGAATGTTTTCACTGGTTATAGAATTCTGGGTGGACAGCTTTTTCCTCTTTCAGCACTTTAAACATGTTATTCCATATCCTCTGGCCTTTTTTTTTCTGTGAAATCCAGTTATTCAAGTCAGTGTTTTCCTCTATACAGAGTGTCATTTTTTCTGTGGCTGCTTTCAAGACATTTTGTATTCGTTTTTAGCAGTTTAATTATGATGTATATGGGCATTGTTTCCTTTGGGTTTATCTTATTTGAGGTTTAGTGAGTTTTTTAATCTGTATGTTTATTTATTTGCCAAACCTGAGAAGTTTTTAATCCATTATTTCATCATATCATTTTTTTTTTGTATTGCACTTTTCCCCCTCTTTTTCTAGAACTCTAACAATATGACTATTAAACTTTTTGGTATTGTTCCACATCTCTCCAAGTCTCCATTAATTAATTTTTAATTTTTCTCCTTGTTCAAATTGGATAATTCTATTGTTCTATCTTCAGTTCACTGACTTTCTCATTTTGCCATTGATCTCATCCAATCAATGTTTTATTTCAGTTATTGTAATTTTCAGTTTCAAAAAACTTCCATTTTTCTTTGTATCTTCTACTTCTTAGCTGAGTTTTAAAAAAATCTTTCCATTTATTTCAAGAGAATTTGTCCTTCATGGAACATGGTCATAATAGCTGCTTTAGCACCTTTATCTGATAATTTCAACATCTGTGTCACCTAGCAGTCAGCGTCTCTTGATTGTCCTTTTTCTTATAAGTTGATGCTTTTCTTGGTCTTCATATATTGAGTAGTTTTGGATTATGTCTTGGACATTTTGAGGATATATTACTTGTTTAAATCCTGAAGTGAATTTTGAATTTTATTTATTTTTGCTTGAGCAGGTAATCAATCTGGTTAGGCTCCAGCCTCAAGTTTTGACCCACTTTCTGAGATCTCAATATTAGCTGAGTTTTCAAAGACTTTGCAGTACTATTTGAATCTGCTGTTTGTGTTACCCACTGATCATTTGAGGGCTTGAATTATAGTCTGACCCATGGTTCAATTCTCAAAGCATGTGCAGCCGAGAAGTAAGCCCAGACTTTATGTGGGACTGCTCTCTTGAGTGCTCGCCTTTCTGAGACCTTTCTGACAATTTTGTCCCCCGGAGCCCCACTTTTTGTCCTCTGGTTAAAAGTTGGGTCTTTAATTTCCCTACTCTGCTGTATACTTCTAGTGACTGTATCTGAGTATGAGGCTAAGCAGTGAAAGAACAGAAAGACAGAACAAGCAAGGTTATTTTGTCCCCACTGTCTTGGTGAACAACTTCTATCATCAGAGGGAAGACTCCACGCCCCCTAGAGTTTTAGGCATCCTAGAGTTTTAGGAAAACTCAAGTTTTTTAGGGAAACTAAGAATTTTTCCTACTTTCTCTGACCATTAAGAGTTTCCCACCTTCCCACACCCCTTGGACCAGAAAGTAGGGGTTGTTTTTAGAGCTGTTTTCTTCTGGTGTGAACATTCAGGTTTCAGGTCTATGAGTCCAGGCCAGATGATACCAAAGAGGAAACAAATGAGAGATTTCTCATGGGTTTGGTGATCCTTCAGATTCTGATCTCTTTCCCAGTCCATCTTCTCCTGCTTAGTTTTCATTGTCCTCAGACAACTACTCCACATATTCTGTACAGGGTTCATTGTTGCATTCAGTGAGAAGGACCAGGTAGGGTGTGTTTACTCCATCTTGCCTGGAGCAGGAGTCCTAATATATATATTTTTAATCCAACTCTATAAATGACTAGAGAACTTTGCCTTCATTAACAGGCACAATGACCAGTGCTAATTGCCAGGATTTCCTCCAATAGTTATGTTTTCCTGCTGGACTGGGCCTTCGGGGCCACCACAGAGGTTGGTTGAGGCAGTCCCTGCTATGATGAGGTACTCCTGAGGCCAGGCTACTTGAAGAAACTCCTGTCTCCTCAGGTCCTGGCTCTTGTTCTCACCCTCTTATCCCCCTCTGAACAGTCCAGTTGCTAAGTAAGATGACCTCATCTCAGAGCTTACCTAAGCCATGACAGAAGCATCAAGGAGAAATTGGAGCCTGGCATGCCTGACTGAGGAGTTTGGTTATGATTTAATAAGTAATAGGAAGCTCCTGAAGATTCCTGAGGAGCAACATTGTATGATCCTTATCATTAAAATAATAACAGCTAATATTTACTAATTACTATGCTCCATATACTTTGCTATGTACTTTTACATACATTAGTACATTCAATCTTTCAGGCAGATTATGGGATAGATACTATTCTCCTTCATTTGCAGATCTGTCACTTGGACTAACATTCAGAGAACGGGAAAGTAAGGTCCTACTCTATTTGAGAAGGAGAACTGGGCGACCTCAGACACCTGTCAGCGGGTGACCTCAAACATCAATTCCCTCTTCTGAAAAGGGGGGATAACAACGGTGCCCACCTTGTTGTGTAGATAGGACAAGAGTATGAATGTAGCACAGTGGCTACATAGGAGTCACTCAGTAAATTATCATTTTTATTTATTTCTCTCCTTCAGCCTAGCCAAATCAGCACACAGAGTTCTACTTGAATCTCTGAGGATTGGCAGGTCTCCTAAACCAGACTCCATTTTTACTGATAATTGGATGCTTGTTATCACCCAGAAATCTGGCTTGACAGCTACACTTTACCAAGAAAAAACAAGTAGCTGTGTTTTGTGGCAGTCAGATTGTCAACGCATTAAAATTAGTTGGCACGATCCACTACTTTACCTACAGTAAAGTGTTTAGAGACCTCATCTCATCAATTTAAATAATTTCATTAAAATGTTTTTCTCTCCATTTATGTGAAGATGCAGGGGGAAAAAGGTAATACATATGTGTCTCTAGCATTTTCACTTAATGTGTGAGGTCACTGTTAAAAGCAGCTTTCACACATTTGGTCAAGAGTTCAATGGCAATCTGGGCAGTAGGGAGAAATAATGTTCCCCTTTAAGAGGTGGGGGCCAGTGAGTGGGTCATTAATTTTCCACTGGCTTCAGTGAGAACTCTGATGGGGAAGTGGGGGAAAGGAGAGCATGGGAGGGAACAGAGCCAGCAACTGCATCGTGGAGACACAGAGACCAGTCTGTTGTCTTGGGCTTGTCCATGCTGAATGTTCTGGAAATAGACTAAAGTAGAAGGAATATCACAGCAAGGCAGGACTGGGATGAGGGATGGGGGGCTGTGAAGTTAGCAGGGCTTGTGACATCAGACAAATTCTGTTTTTAACAGGTACTTGCTCTTGGAAAGTTGTTTAACCTATTTGAGACTTGATTTCTTTTTCGACAAAGTGGCCATGAAAATACCTGCCACTTATGATTGTAGGGAGAGTAAATAAGATAATATGTGTGGCAGAGCCATGGGATTGGGACCCAGGGGGTGCTCAGTTTTGCTATTTTCCTTTTCCAACCCAGATGTCAGAGGGCACCCATCTGCCCTTCAGGATCTGGAGAAGATGATATCAAATCCCACACTACCAGGGCCCAAGTTCAGGAGCCCCAGGCATATCATTTCTTGCTTCCACTCCACTCCACTTTCCGCAGTTAGGTTTTCCTCTAACCAAGATGTGAAACTCAGTTTCAGAGGTACACAACATTCACACTCTCACACATACTCACACACACAAGCACAATCACACTTACACGCTCACATACATATACACATATACACTGCCACACACCCTCACATGAGGGGGCCCCCAAAAATCTGGAATTTATTTATTAAAGATTGTGTATTTATTTTTACATGTTTAAACTTCAGTCACCTTCAAAATGCTCTCTGTTTGATGCAATACACTTATCAAGACACCTTTTCCACTGCTCAAAACAGTTTTTGATCTCGTCAATTTTGATGCCTTTTCTCTGAATTGAGAACTCTTTTTGTTTCACTTCTTCCACATCAGCAAAATGTTTTCCTTTGAGGATCTTTTTCATCTGGGGAAACAAAAAAAGTTGCTCAGGGTGAGATCGGGTGAATAGGGAGGGTAGGGCACAGGGATCAGGCCATTTTTGGTCAAAAACTTCTGAACTCCCAGTGCAGTGTGGGCAGGTGTGTTGTCATGGTAGAAGAACCAGTCACCTATTTGCCACAGCTTGGGCTGTTTCTTCCACAAATCATGATATAACCTTCTCAAAACATCCAAATAAAAGCCAATGGGTTCCTAGAACACTTACCTAGATGGGGAAGCCTGTACTACAAGGGGCTTGCACTCCAAAAGATAATTCTGGGGTTTTTTGGGTCCCCTCTCATGCATACTTACACACATATACTCTCTCACACTCACACATGCTTATGCACATACACACACACTCACATACATACACATACATACTCACACATACATACATAGTCACACACATACACACACACATATACAACTGACACACATATATACTCTTACACACATACTCTTATTCACACTCACATTCACACATTCACACACAGTCATTCCCATATACACTTACACACACAGAGGCTCTCACACACCATTCACAAATATACACTCACACACAAACTCTCACACATTCTCACTCACATACACAAGACTCACACTCTCATGCACACACACATGCATACTCTCACGCACTTAACTACATACATGATGACATTCTCTGAAATAATATTGTTCAACACATAGTGCAGACAGCATTCTAGGAATCGTCTTTTAAACAAGTGTATTGAACTCACTTTTCTGTCATTACCCTGTTGTAAACACTTCCAAGCACAGATCATAAACTCTTCAAAACACAGTGCACCAGTAATGATCTGAGCATTCCCTTTGAGCACTTGTCTACAAACATCTCACTACATGCACTAATATACACACACTCACCCTAATTCATACCCCAACCGCTCAGGACCTCTGTGTGTGTCCAGTTGTACTGAAACTCTGAGGACATAGATCTTTACCATGAAAACACAGCAGCGCAACACTGAGCACAGGCAACCTGATTCTAGGAAGTCTCTCAGACATCTCTGCCCCCTCTGGGCTCTACTTCCTGCCCCATTTCCCTTCCTCCCTCTTCTTTCCCTCTAGTCTGTCTTTCTGGGTGTTCTTTCTAATGAAAAGTGGTCTAGCATCTCTTTGTCGTCTTCTTCCAACTCAAGGCCACAGGCTCGTCTCAAGACTTATCGAGATATTTTCCTAAACACCCACAGTTCCTTCCTTAAGAACTTTTGGACTAGCTGGTAAAATACAGCAAACTTGTTTTGCGGTACCTTCTTTCCTATACTAGTATGTTCTGTGGCCAGAGGTGGTGGTGCTAGTGGTGTGAGTATTCTTTCCTGGAGAGCATTGTTTGTCTGTCTTCCCTGGGTCTCAGCCCGGCACAAAATATGCCCTGGATAAACATTACCTAACTGGCAGATGGCATAAATCACTCTATGATGCAAATTAGATCAGCATTCTTTCTAGAACAGTGGCACCCATCGTCACCACCATCAGAGCTCATTGGACGTCACTACCAATTGAGGTCATACTGAAGTGATCACGGTTATAACCCTAGTGAACTCATGGCCCACTGCCTGACCTGAGCAAATGACTTCTCCAGTCTGAACCTCAGTCTCATAACCTTTAAAAAGGGGGTAATGATAACCATTCCCAGAGCCAAATTTATTGTGAAGCTAATGAGGCTTAGGTAGTCCTCACTTCTAAATAAATATCTAAGTTTGTACCTGTTCATGTTAGTAGCTTTATGTCCCTTTTCTAAAAAGATTCCCCAAATCATATATAATTGCAGACCTGTAAAACCTGGCTCCTGGAGGGTGTTGTGAGGAGGAAGTGAGGAGATGTCTGCGAATGCTTGACCTAGACCATCTGAGTCTCCAGACCTAGACCATCTGAGTTTCCAGACCCAGAAGTCATTGCAATGAGAGCGCTGGGGGATCTTAATGGAGCTTGCCGGCACCCTTTACATGCCCCCAACTACATGGACCTGCCAACTTGGGCAAACTTCTGAAGTGCTCAGTCACTGGGGCCTTGGGGCCTATGGCCAAGTTCTCTCAGGCAAAGACAGATCCACCCTCTTAACAGACACAGGTTGGAAGTTGTCACTAGATACAGCCAGCTTTGCTCAAATCTCCTGCCAGTTCCCCTCTGGTCGACATGGTGGCATTGAAGAGGGGGAAGTCACAGTTCCTCTCTTCTCCCCTCAACAAAGCCTTTGTTCTGGCCACTTGTGGTCTAACCTACTGTGATTCATTCCTGTGTTCTATTTCCTGGGCTGCCATGCAGAACCCTGAGAGGCCAGGCTGGCTGGGCTGGGCCAGGGGCTGGGATGGAGGGTGGTCGGGCAGGAGCCTTGGTATGCGACCATCCTGAGAAGTCGCATCTCAAACCAGAAGAGGAAGAGAAACAAGGTCACCAATGTGAAGGGGTGAATAGGGCAGGAGACAAAGTGAGGAGAACCAGGGCCATCAGCCTGGAGTGGAGGCTCAAAGCAGAGGGTGAGGGTACAGCCCAGGAGAGCAGAACTGGGAGGGTGAGCTTTACCCGAGCACTTTTTAGGGAATGTCCTACGCCTCAGCCACCACTGAACCTCTTCCCCTCCTGAGATCTCCCTCGGTCCCACTGCCTCTCAGCACTAGCTCTCTTTAAAGTCACCTGGGCAGCTTTATAAAAATGCTTGTGCCTGGCTCCACCCCCAGAGTTGCAGGTTTGCTTGGTCTGGTGTGGAAACCAGGCATAGGTCTATTTGTGAAGGTTCTGTAGCACCGAGACTGCCCCAGAAAACGTGAGAAGGGCTCCTGCCATCTGCCCGGGGCGAGCCTTGATGTAATCAGGAACGTTTTGGATATGGGATGCTCCAGGGTCAAGGTTAAAGTGGACTGAAGTCCAGCCCCTCCCCCACTCCTAGTTCCTGTCCTTAGCTGTCTGGCGGATCTGGGAACAGTGAAGAGGAGTAAGTTAGGCACAGCAGGCAGGAGTTGGAGTGTGAAGGCTACAGGGTTATACGGCCTCTCTTGAAGGGCCTCACTTTTCCATGCCCCTGCTTGAGGGCTGGCTGTTGGCACAGACACAGTCAGGTGAGGGTCAGAGAGCTCCTTCCTGTGTGACCTGGCTCCTTCTGCTGGCCTTGGAAGGCTGATGGGCATCTCAATCTTTCTGAGAGCCATACTTCCCCGAAATATTAGCTGGAACACTGGGGAGGGTACAGAAATAACAGTAGAAAGACACAATTTTTGTGAAAAGGAGTGTTTGAGGGTAGAGGAGCAGCCAGAGCTTTTGTTTGTGGCACATGGGCTGTCACAGCAAGCTATGTTTAGGGCCAATGGTGCCCTGATACTGTCAGACTGTTGGCCTGTGTATGGAGTGGCCCGCATGGATCTATAGGACTTTGGACCATGTCAAAAGGCAAATTTGGGCTGAGACTGGTGAATAAACCAGCTAAGAAAAGATTTTATTGATAAATGGGTGGCCAGGATAGCAAAAATGGGGGGCTTGGAGCAGGGGATAAGGTATGTCTTTGTTGAGGGGTGTTTGCCACCAACAGAATGGTGTCAGGATGGGGGCGGTTGTGCCCCAGGACACTTCTTGACCTGGACTTAGGTGGCTGGTGCAGGTGGCGCGACTCTGCTAGAAGTTGACTCAGAGGGGCCCGAGCATCCCTGTGGACCATGTCCAGTGATCTCAGCAGGGAGTTACTGGCTCTGGGCTCCCACATGGGACATCCAACTTCCCCTCCAGAGCAGTGGTTCCCTGGGCATCTTGTTTCTCCCATGCCACCATTGCCATCATGCCACAGTGACTAGGCATCTGGGTAGTATCTGTTGGTCTACCTCTGTTGTGGTCAGGGAAAAACAGCCAGAGAAGTCCCCTAGGGGTGTGTTCTCTCCCAGACCCTCTAGTTTACAAGAGTAGGTTTTAAGAGATGGTAAAATTAAAGTCTGCTGAGAATGTAGCCCATCTGGTTTGTGGGTGCTGAGCCTCTAGGCCAGACCGGGTGCTTCAGGTCACCATCCCGGGCTGCCAGCTCGTGAGTGTCCTCAGAGCAAGCCTCACTGGGGAGCAACCCCTGCTGTCCAGTGGAAAGACTCATCTCTGTAGCCAACTTTCCAGGGAACTCAGAATTCAGATACAATGTTATCAGTCCTGAAGAAGAATCTATCAAAGGCAAATAGAACTTTCTGGAAGCACTGAACATTCCCAACAAATCCAGGCACTCTCCTGCTTCCCAGCAATAACCCATCTTCTTCTGTGGGAAGGGAGTCTTAGGGGATCTAGCTAACCTGCCTGGGCCCTGGCCTGCACCCTCATCCCTCACTGACCTTCCTGGGGCAACTCAGAGGTGATGAGGGAGAAGTGGCGACTTGATACAGGTGTGCTATGGGACTGGACTGTGTGGGTGAATTTTTCTAATCCTTCCCCTCTTCCCCCTCCCACAGGCACTAACCCATTTAGAATAAATCAAAATTGGAAGGATGGTTCCCCTAAATGCATCTTACCTGCTTGAAAATCCCTCAAGTTTCTTCTACTGTAGAAAACTCAGTTTTTTCCTCTCCCAGTACTGCCTATATTAAAAACCTTCTCTTGGTTGGATGTGATGGCTCATGCCTATAATCCTAGCACTTTCAGAGCTGAGGCGGGAGAACCATTTGAGCCCAGGAATTTGAGACCAGATTGGTCAATATAGGAAGACCTCATCTCTACAAAAAAATGAAAAACTTAGCTGCGTGTGACCCAGCTACTCGGGAGGTTGAAGCAGAAGGGTTGCCTGAACCCAGGAAGTAGTAAGCAAAAATCACACCACTGTGCTTCAGCCTGGGCAACAGAGTGAGTCCCCCTCTCAAAAAAATAATAATCATAAAATTTTAAAAATCTCCTCTTGATATAAAGGGGCTTTGGTGTGCACCTTAAGGCAGATTGCCTCTACTACAAGGGTAAGGAAGAGCAGATCATTGTGGTTCCTCTAGCTGAAACTTTATAGTCTCTGTGTGTGGTCCACGTAGGTCTATGCAAGGAACACTTGAAATGTAACATCTTACCTTGATGCAGCGATTCTACCTTTGACATCAAGGGCAGGTTTGATGTCAAGACGCAAGAAATAGCACAGAATCTGTGATTTCTACTCTAAAGGACCTTTCCAGATTGTTCTCAGACCTGAAGTTTTTACTGATATAAATCTAAGGACAAGAAGACTCTTCCCAGAGACACAGCACAGCTCAGACAGATGGGATGGGTGGGGTAAGGGAACATCACAGAGTATGGGGGCATCTCGGGGTTCTGGGCAGTAGACATTACGGAGTCTACATTTCAGCTTTGACATCTGCACAGACCTGTGCAGTAGCATATAACAACCAGGAGATTTAAGGACTCCTGAGCACAGGGCCTAGAAATCATGACCTTCAAGCAATTGTAGTCAGAGAGAAGAAGCCCTCTCTGCTAGTAGAGGGGTGACCTCCCTAAAACAGAGACAAGGAGGAAAGACACCGTCAATGGGAGGGAATGAAACATTGCCCACAGCCCCACCTGGCTAAAGTTTGACCAGCCATTAGTGTGGGGGCCCAGGAAGTGGAAATGGGAGCCACACTATATTTGTTGTTGGTACATTCATGTGGAAGTTAGTGATTCAATGAGGAGTACGTAGTTTATTCTGTAGCATAGGATTGGTCACAGGGGTATAATTTAATTAGGGCTGATCTGTACACAGATTTGCTTAATTTGAAACCCTTTCCTTCCCTGGGCAGGGAAGTCTCTAGGCCTCTGATGGGTAAGTGGGAAACTGGGTCATCTGTGAGCATAAGAATGTAGATTAACCAGGTACAATGGCATGTCTGTAGTCCCAGCTGCTTGAGGGGCTGAGGTGGGAGGATTGTTTGAGCCCAGGGGTTCAAGGCCAGCCGGGGGAAACACAGCAAAACCCCATCTCGAAAAAAAGAAAGAAAGGAAGGAAGGAAGGGAGGGAGGGAGAGAGAGGAGGAAGGAAGGAGGGAAGGAGGGAAGGAAGGAAAGAAGGAAGGAAAGAAGGAAAAGAAAGGACATGAACAAGTGCCTACTGTGTATTGTTTTGGAGCCAATATGCTGCTAGGCATGCTATTGTGGCTTCTGCGTGACCACATGTGAACAGGAGAAGTCAAGGCTGGGGTGCCAGAAATTTCATTTCTGGGATCATTTCCTCACAGCAGAGCAGGATGGCTTGTCGTGGAGCTGGAAGTCTGTGCTCCATCAGTAGAGATCTGGCACTCTGCTCTTGGGATTGCATGCTCACGACAGTGGCACAGATGAATGCCCATTTGCATATGCGTTCAAGAAAAAAAGAGTAGTAGATGCTCAGTAAAAGCTCCAGGAACATTAGGAAGATGGCGAGGTTTATGTTGAATAGGAACCTTTAGCTAAACAAATAGCGATAACAAAAAGGTGAGTGGCAGGCAAGGACGTAGACTACTTTGGTTACAGCTGCATTTTCATGTTAACAGTTTATGAAATTGAATACAAAAGAGCAAGTAGGGTGTGTTTAAAAAGTCTACTGGTGAATAGAAAAATGTGGAAAATTTTTTAGAAGAGTTTTAAAATGAATGTTTGTTTTAGTTTTCTATGGCTGCTGTAACAAATGACCACAAGCTTAGCAGCTTAAAACAGCACAAATTCATTTTACACTTTTGGAGGTCAGAAGTTCCAAATTTCTTCTTAGTTACCAGAGTCTCGGTGGGACCTTCAGAAAAGTTAGGTCAGACCGCTGGTGCGGAGGGTTGGGGTGTGATCCAGTGCCATATAAACGATGCAAAGAGTTGCACAGAAGTTAGATAGGAAAATACAGTTTATTTAGAAAGCAAACTAGAGAGAGAGAAGAGAGAGGAGATTTACCTCCCCAAGGTAGGGGAGGGAGCCAAAGCTAGGAAAACATGGGGGCCGTAGCTCAAGGAACACATGGCTTGGCCAGTGCTTAACAAAACAATGGTGAATGGCTGCTCGAGGTTGAATGCTTTTTAAACCTTCCCTTTGGTGGGAGGCAGGTAGTCAAGGTGATTAGGGGGTAGTCTGTTCCACATCATCACAAAGGGGACTGGTGATCATAGGTACTGACGTCAGGTAATGGACGGTAGGCAGATAGATGAGTCTCATGACTATTGCCATGTTCATGGGATCTGTGTCATGAAGACCACAAAGGGCTGATTAAGTTAACAAAACAAACTGGTGAGGGAGTTGGAAAGCAATTATCAGTAGCTACCTCTGAGAAATCAGTTCTGCCTTTCGCTAGTGATTAGAGGCTAAGTTAAAGTGAACTGCCAGAAAAACATGTCAGAACTAGACAGTGTTAAAATGGCTGTTCATTGAGTATATTGACTCCGTCTTTTGTCCTTTCAAGGTTCTTAAGGTCAAGGTGTCAGTGGGACTGTGTTCCTTCTGGAGGCTCTAGGGGTGAATCCTTTTCCTCACCTTTCCCAGCTTCTAGACGCTCCTTCCTCCGTCTTCAAAGCCAGTAGGGTAGCATCTTCAAATATTCAAATACATATCTCCCTCTCTCTCCTTTCCTCCCTCCCTGTCTTTTTCTCTCTATCAAGTCTCTGACTCTCCTGCCTCCCTCTTATAAAGGCTCTTGTGATTATATCAGGCCCATCCAGATAATTCAGGATAATCTCTCCATCTCAAGATCTTTAATCATATCTGCAAAATCCCTTTTGTTATGTAAATCAATATGTTAGCAGGTTCCAGGGGTTAGGATGTGGACATCCAGGTGAAGGAGGGTATTATCCTGGCTATGATGATGCTGTAAATGTTTGGTTTTTTTTTTTAAGACCTTATTTCAGAATAATTTTAGATTTATAGGAGAGTTATAAAGTTAATACAGAGAGTTGTGAATCTTTAAAAAATTTTTTCCATTTATGGTCCAAATTGCATAAATACTTTCACATTGAAAATTATTTGAAAAACAATTATTTGAAAATCATCTTAAAAGCACTTTGAGTTCTTTGGAAGAATGATGCTATTTAGTGCGAGTTGCTTGTGATACCACTGGCCGCCTTTAGAAGAAAACCAAGTGGCATTCGTTGATAGGAGCCACCAGCCTTTTCCTTCCCAGGGAACTTCCCTGGGCTGGTTCCTCATGAGACACACCCAAACCTCATGACCATTGTTGCCCTATGCAGACAGGTGAAGTAATACAGTCTCTCTACCTCTTGGGAAACACCTTCTACTCCAGAAAGTCCTTCTTTGTATCACCTCCTCCCTATTCCCCTCAATTGTTGCCTTGAGTGCTTCCAGGTGTTTTCCATCTGTCACTGGCTGGGCATGTGGCAGCTGGTCCCCCGTGCCTGGTGAGCCAGCCATCCTTAGGAATGCTTTCTGGGAGGCATAAGGAACATTGAGCTCTCTTCGTCCAGCTCCTGCCTAAGAATCTTCCTCTTCTTTTTGCTACTGGTTCTGACTCTGGCATCAGCGCTCACTCTCTTGGTGACCTGAGGCGGCCCGCATGCACTATAGCTTCCAAAACCAGGTATGCATCAGAAGTATCTGTGTGCTTTGTCAGAAATGCGCATGCCACACAATAAATCTGGAATGTCTCGTTGCACAGGAAAGCAAGGAATCACTCAGTGATGGAAACTTGTCAAAAGGACAAGCAAGCCAACTTGAAGCTTAAATTTGAGAATCAAAATAAGTAGCAACAGTAATGGATTATAAACCATTGAATAACATAAGAATCCATGAAATCAGACTGATAGAACTGGCTAAACAAATAAGTAGATAAGTAAGCAAATGTTTTAAAAAAACCCAGGTGTGGTGGCTTACATTTGTAATCCCAGCACTTTGGGAGGCCAAGGCAGGAGGATCTCTTAAGCCCAGGAGTTTGAGGCCAGACTGGACAACATAGTGAGATCTTGTCTCTACAAAAATAAAAAAATTAACTGGGGTGGTGGTGCACATCTGTAATCCCAGTACTCAGGAGGCTGAGGCAGAAGGATCATCAGATCCAGGGAGGTCGAGGGTGCAGTGAGCCATGATCATGCCATTGCACTCCAGCCTGGGCAACAAAGGAAGACCTCAACCCAAACAAACAAACAAGCAAAAATACTCCGGAGATTCACTTCCTGAAATGCTGCTTCAATAGGCCTGGAATGGGGCCAGGCATTTCTTTAAAAACCCTGTGAAGAATGTCAATGGGCAGTGAAGGTTCAGAATAGGTGAGTGGATTGCCTGAGCCCGCGGGTTTGAGACCCGCCTGGGCAGCGAGACCTCATCTCTACAATAAATCAAAAAATTAGCCGGGCGTGGTAGCGCGCGCCTGTAATTCCGGCTACTCGGAAGGCTGAGGCGGAAGGATCGCCGGAGCCCAGCAGGTCGAGGCTGTGGTGGCCGGGAGCGGCGACTGCACTCCAGTCTGGGCGACAGAGTGAGACTCCAACTCAAAAAAAAAAGAAATACTGATTCAGCCTTTCTAGGTAGGGCATGGACAAAGAAACTCTAGAATAAGGGCCTGAAAGATTTGTTGTCTCACTCATTCATTGTTTATTAAAACCTATATATATCAGGTGAGGTACAAGACTGGGAATAGAAAAGGGTAAAAAATACTTTCTGTCCTCCCAGCTACTTGGAGGTGGCTCTGGTGTCTTAGAGTCTGGAAGAGTAAGGAGGACTTTGCTGGGTGCATCAGGGAGACAAGGGCATTCGAGACCCAGGGCAATGCAAGGCTTGGAGGTCTGAGAGAGCTTGACTTCCTTCCAGAACTCCCGTACAAGGGCTTGGCATAACCGGTACACAAGAGGGCAGGGCAAAGGCAGCTGGGCTGTGGAGTATACATGTCGTGCAGGCGAAGGGTGCACTGCAGGGTCACCGCAGAGATGAGCAGTGATAACTGCTGAGTCCACACACACCACGTGCAAGGCACCAGCCCAGACTGTTCCGTCTATTGAGCTGTGTCACCCTCACCACAACCACACTGTACAGAGGAGGAAATGGCAGAGCAGGAGAGCAGGACCTTCCATGGTCACACCGCTGGTAAGCTGGACTCAATCTGGTTCCAGAGTGCACGATTTTAACTCTCAGTTGGACTTCAGGGCTGTTCTTTTCTACTGGACAACAGACTGGAAGTGTGTGAGAAATGCAGAATTTCAGGCCTCACCCTAGAGCCATGGACTCAAAATCTGCATTTTAACTTGATCCACAGGAAAGTCCTGAGCACCTTGAAGTCTGAGAAGTGCCAGTCTAATAGGTGTCTCTGAAGGCCACCAAAGGGATATCAACATATATCAGGTTTTAATAAACGATGAATGAATGAGGCAGAGCAGTGGGTGGAAGGTCACCTAGACCAGGTGGAGGACTGCTGGACTTGTGGGAGACGGGGTGGGACCTGGTGGGCAGATACTGCTATGTGCTGAAGCCGCTTTCTCCCCTACTTGGGTTTTCTTTCTGTATCTTAACTGTAAGCTTTTTAGGAATGACCCAGAGTGCTCTTTGGGGGGCCTGCATAGATCTAATATGGCAATGTGCATCTGTCAGTGGCCAATGTTACACAGGTTGATTCAATGCTTTGTGGACAGCTCATTAACTCTAGGCATGGAGCCATGAAGTCACCACAACCACACATGCTTTCTCTGTGATTCCAGCATCCTCCCCCTGAACACTGATCTTGCCTCACAGGATATCTTCCTTTTCCCTGGCTGGTCTAGCCACTTCCTGCACTCAGCTCTCCCCACTAACTCAGTCACTCCAGAGGCAGGTATGAGCCATGCAGGTGATACCGCTGGAGCATGGGAGGCGAGTGTGGAAGCTCACACTGTAGAGTGGCCGCCCTCTCCCTGAAGATGCCTAGAACGCCACTTGTCACTAAATAAAGAGAACTGATGGCCACAATGCATGTCCTCATTTTGCCACAACACCCCCAAAATATTTAGCCCAAGGTAGCAGCGACAACTGCAGAACTGGAGATCTTCTGTTTTGGGGGAGTTTATTTCAACTGAGAAGGTTGGAATATTAGTTTATATCAAATGTCTAGTGTAATCTCTCTGAGTTTCAACAATCACTGACAAGTGATACATTGTTAAGGAAGAACTCAGTCTCCACCCTTACGCACCCCTGGGTACAGTCATTCATTCTTGGTCTGTGGGGTCGATGGTGTTTTTGCCCATCAGTTTCCCCAGATGAATCCCACCGTGAATGTCTTTTTCCCAGTTAGGATTTAGACTCTGAGGACTTGAGAGTGAAATAGAAACACACTTCCATTAAAGGCATTTCTACTGCCAAGGGGGAAGTAACCTCTAAATCATTCTGATATTCCTATGACTCAGTCAAAATGAATATTAATAATAATTACTAACATCAATCAATCAACCCTGGGAATCCTAAATCTAAGAACACTAAGAATGTGGAACTGGTGGAGGGCTCAGGGGGTTGTGTGGCCCTGACTCCCACTCCATCCACACACTCTTTCTGCTCTCATGTGGATAACGAGGGAGCTAGCAGAAGGGAGGGGAGTGATCAAAGTAATAAGACTCCACTGCCAAGCTCTCTGGGAATTAGAAGATGGATTCAGTAATTTTGCAGCATGAAGGGGATCAGGATTCCTGTAATCTCCAGTCCTGCCAAACCACTGGAAAGACGAGTGTCTCCAGTCAGGAGCGCCATCTCACCATCCTGGGGGCATTACAGGGGGACAGGAGGGAGAGGGCTATGGGAGTTGAGTGGCTACTCCAGGGGAGTCTAGACTTGCACAGTGCAGCATCTAGGTTGGTTTGGGGCCTGGGATTTTCTGTCTTGTTACAGATCCTTGTTGCTGTGACAAGAGAGAATTTGGTGAGACTGGCAGATGAGGGTGTGTGTTTTGGCGAGCAGGATAGGTTTAGCCACACCCTGACCTGATTCCTCTATACCAGCAGGGGCCCCAGCCTTGGAATGTTCTGGACAGATAGACTTTTGAACCCTGCTCACCCTTGCACAGGGATTTCCTCAGAGGTCAGGACAGACAGGCGGCTGGCACCCTCAGGGGTCAGGACACACAGGTGGCTGGAACCCTGCCACTATGGCAGTGTGGGGACCCTGCAGGTTCACACGTTTCTGCCCCATTCTTTTTCATTTCCTGTTAAACCCTCTCTCAATCATCCAATCCTATCAGCAAAGCAGTCTTCAGTCTCCAGTGCCCCTTGCCCTCTGCCCCCTGCCCTCTAATGGACCTCATTGGAGTTTCACTGCCTTGGAACCCAGGTTGCCCATCTTTGACCTCTCCATGCCTCATTTTTTTTCATCTGTAAAACGGGCTGGGTGTTAACTGGGATAATACTTTGAGGGCACTTTGCTCAATGCCTCAGAAATATTAAATAGCCAAGCCTGGAAGCTCTTGCTGCTGAAAGTATTATTTCATCACCCCACCCACTTCAGGGCAGGCCAGGGAGAAGGCTAGGAAGGCTGGGCAGGAACCTGCCTGACTTCACTGAGTTGGGTTCAGGAACCTGGAATGAGGAGGAGCCAGGAGGCTGGTTGGAGGAAAAGGGCTTCCAGTCCTTTCCAGGAAGAGGTTCCCTTTGCCTTGGGAAAACGGTTTGGTTTGTGGAGGATCCCAGAAAGAGTAGGCTCCAGAACAAGAGGGGGAGGGCCAGAAGCAGGGAGAGTACCTGCTGACCTGACTCCCATCTGGGGGCGGAGTGGAAACAGGGTTGCTTAGGTGCTGGCCACTAAAGCCATGCATCCAGCCCTGAAATGGCAAAGCTTAGTGTCCTAAGCATTGCTCGATGCCTTTGACAAAAAGTTAAAACAAGTTGCAACATTAAAAAAAAAGAAACTTACTGTTTGGCAATATTATTGGTGCAGAATTATATTATTAATATTAGCTGAAAAAATAAATGCTATGCTGGGTGCACGGACTAGTTATTCCACCACCTCCTACAAAATTAGAAACCCTGCCCTGTTTTGTAAGAATGGATCAAGAAAAGAAAGTCTTAGTGTGTCCCAGGAAACAAAGCAGGCACCAGGAACAATCTTAGTGACTGATGAGAACTGTGATCCGGTGGGATAGGGTTCGTGCTTTCCAGCCAATCCCAGGATGGGGTGTCTTAGCCCATTTTGTGTTGTTATAGCAGAATGCCACAGACTGAGCAATTTATTAAGAAATTACAGTTCTGTAGGCCAGGAAGGTCAAGGTGCTCACACCTGGCAAAGACCTTCTTGCCGCATCATCCCATGGGGCAAGGGCAAAGAGAGGATGAGAGAGAGCAAGAGAGACTCAAACTCGATTTTCTAAGAAGCTCAGTCTCAGTTATGAACCCACTCTTGAGATAACCACACTAATTCATTCATCCATTGTGCCCTAATAACCTCTTAAAGATCCCACCTCTCAACACTGTTGCACTAGGGGTTCGGTTTCCAACACATGAACTTTAAGGACAGGTTCACACCAGAGCAGGGGGCTTTGCTGCCGTGCAGGTCTCTCATCTCAGAAGAAGAGAAACTGCTCTAGCCTTGAGCTCTGCCAAGTCTGAATGACCAACCTTTATTGAGTGAGCTGTGTCTATGGCCCCTCCAAGGGCTTTGGGGAACCCATACTGCTGCCTTGGAATCTGCCCCAGGCATGTTTTATACCATATACCATGTTTTGGTTTTGAAGAACAAACTTGCCAGGCTCGGTGGCTCAGCCTGTAATCCCGCGCCTTTGGGAGGCTGAGGTGAGTGGATTGCCTGAGCCCGCGGGTTTGAGACCCGCCTGTGCAGCAAGACCCCATCTCTATAATAAATCAAAAAATCAGCCGGGCGTGGTAGCGCATGCCTGTAATTCCGGCTACTTGGAAGGCTGAGGTGGAAGGATTGCCGGAGCCCAGCAGGTCGAGGCTGCGGTGGCCGGGAGCGACCACTGCACTCCAGTCTGGGCGAGAGAGTGAGATTTCAACTCAAAAAAAAAAGAACAAACCTTAGATGTCCTCTCTGGGTGTCAGAAAGGTTGGGAATTGCAAGGTTGTGCTGTCCATGGTGTTTCTCATGAAGGGTGTGGTGCCACAGAACCCATTCTCAATAATCAAGCACTTATCTGAAAGGCAGATCTGGACCTTGCAGACCGCTCGGCATTGGGAAAGGTCCTTCAGATGACAAGAATCCTGCCAAGGCTGGCACTGAAGTGCTCTATGATGGGTGGGCCATTTATTGTAGCCTAAGTTTCCTGATTTCAGAGAAGATTCAAAACCCCAACTAAGTACATGTGTCAGACAAAAGGAAGTGGGGGAGGGATGGGGAATCCCACTGACAAAGTATCATGGGTTAGACACTGCAAACATGTTGTCTCTAGTCTTCAAGAGCACACCGGAAGTAGGACTCATCGTGTTCCTTTTGGAGACAGGGAAACTAAACCTTACTTTGGTCAATTCGCCCAGTGTCTTAGGGCTTGCAGCCAAACCCGCCTGATTCTAAAACTTTCAGTCTTTACACTATATCACAGTGGGCTGTGTACTGAGTGACACCTATCAAGGGTCACCTTTAGGGGTCTACTAACAATTCCCCACCACATATGGGTGGCTGCTGTGGTATACCACTCTTCCAACCTTGGGATGAATTGTGTCCCCCAGAAAGATATGCCAGTCCCAACCCCTAGCATCTGTGAACCTAAACCCTGGCACCTTATTTCCTGATGGAAGTAAGGTCTTTGCAAATGTAATTAAGGTAAAGATCTTGAGGTGAGATTATTCTGTACTTAGGGTGGACCCTAGATCCAATGACTGATGTCCTCATAAAAGAAAAGAGAAAGAGAGAGAGAGAGAGACTGATGCA
Source organism: Carlito syrichta (assembly GCF_000164805.1). Taxonomy (NCBI): domain Eukaryota; kingdom Metazoa; phylum Chordata; class Mammalia; order Primates; family Tarsiidae; genus Carlito; species Carlito syrichta. Next base: position 89,488 of record NW_007247104.1, read on the forward strand.
GAGAGACATAAGGAGGAACTACATGAAGACAGAGGCAGAGACTGGAGTGTTGCGTCTACAAGACAAGGAGCGCCAAGGATTGCCAGGTACCAACCCAAAGCTAGGAGAGGCATGGAACTCTCCCTCAGAGCTTCTAGAAGGTAAAAGCCTGGTTGACACCTTGATTTCAGACTCCTAGCTTCCAGAACTGTGAGACAGCCAATTTCTGCTATTTTAAGCCTCCAAGGTTGTGGGCATTTATTTCAGCAGCTGTAGGACCCAGGTCCAGGCCATGGTAAAAGGAGTCAAGTTGTTTTTCATGTAGTATGTGTTAAGTACGTCCCAGGCACTGAGCCAAACGTGTGCTAGCTTCGTCAAGTCTCTCATTCCCTCTGTGAGGTGGGGGTCATTATCATCATGCTCACTATTCAGGTAGAGAAACTGAAGCTTAGATAAGTTATCAGGTCCATGCTGAGCTGCCTGGTGGAGCAGACTCTGATCCAGGTCGTCGGCCTCCAGACCTCACATTCCCAGACAGTGATGGGGGTAGGGGTGGGGGTTAGGATCCCTGACCAAGACATCAGGGATGTAGGGGCTCAGTGCTGGTCTGGAGGTCCTCACAGGCTCACAGCAGACCTCAGCTGCACAGGACCACCGAGAGCCTCCGGGCTTCCTCTTCTGTCCCCTTCCCAGTTAGCAGAGCAGGGATGTGGGTGCAGAAACTTCCCTAAGGATACACAGCTCTTTGAGGTGGCCAGCAGGGACCTCAGCACATCTGGATCCTCGGTCCTACGTCCTGAAGATGCCCAGGGAGTGGGTCTTCCTCCTCTGGGCCAGCCATGAGGATTCCAGATGGAGAAGCCTTTGCTAGCCTAGGCCTGCTGAACTCAATAAGGGATGGGTCACCTTCTCTGGAAAACCATGTATAGAGATCCTCAGGATGAAGGCTGGCCCAGAGGTGCTGCTGTCTCCTCCTATGGACATGGGAGAGGCTAAGGGTCCCATGGCCAGGAAGCAGACTGCACAGCTGTAGTGGGCTCTTCAACCTACTCCCTTCCTTCCCTCCCCACTCCCTTCCTATTTCCTCCCTCCAACCGTCTCCAAGTTGATTTATATTATGGTGGAATGGGGAGGGCATGCACCGGCACCTGGATTTGGTTTTCTAATAAAGTTGGGGGAAAAAAGACTTTATAAACCCAACACTTGGCATGCCTAATTTGGCAACACCTGACCTGAACTGACATGACGTTCTTAATTTTTAATAATCTTTATCTTACTTGGTGTGACTATGTCACTGAAGAAATAAGAATGTGATTCATTCCAGGGTGCCACCCCAGACTCTTCTGGGTATTATGTAAGACATGGCGTATGCACTATACCTCCTGTCAAAAATCTGGGAAATTCCTACCTGCCAAAAAATTTCATGCTGGAGATTGGGGCCCTTTTCTAATACCTCCTGGATGCTGACCTACAAGAGGCACTGGGGCTGAGCCCAGCCTGCCCTCTACCTGGGAATGATTAGCTGGGTGGAGGACAGATAGCAACTCAGTCTCTCACTCCCACGGGGACAAGGCTGTGGAGATGTTTCAACCTTGAAAAAAGGTTTAATTTAAGTTAGGGTAGCACTGAGGAAGTAAAGTGGAATGCTTCATGTCAGAGAGACCTGAGTGTAAATCCAGGTTTAAAAGGTACATGAAGGCTGAGCATGGTGGCTCACACCTGTAATCCCAGCACTTTGGGAGACCAAGGCTGGAGGATTGCTTGAGCCCAGGAGTTCAAGACCTGCCCAGGCAACATCGCAAAACTCCATCTCTACAAAAAAAAATAATGATAATTAGCCAGGTGTGATGATGGCTTATGACTGTAGTCCCAACTACTCAGGAAGCTGAGGCAGAAGGATCACCCAAGTCCAGGAGGTCAGGACTGCCATGAACCATGATCGTGCCACTGCACTCCAGCTTGGGCCACAGATTGAGACCCCAACTCAAAAAAAAAAAAAAAACAACGCATGACCTAAACCCTGTTGCAGCTAAACTCTAACACCTGTAAGACATCTGTAACACCTACCATTCAGGGTTGCATGTGTGAATATTGAATGAGCAGGTCGCAAGCCAAACAGAGTAGCTCAATACCTAGCATCTCCCTGGGACCCTACTCCTTAATGAAATCCCTCCCTGCAAAGCTGGCCGAACTGCAAATTCACAGGAAGAAAATAGCATTCTTTCCCATTCTTAGCAACAGATATTTGGTACCCGGAACAAAGAGGCTTTTCTGAGTGTCACAGACAAGCTTTGCACTTACCCAGCGCCTCCCAGTGAATCACCACAGGACTTGAAGGGTCTGGCAGCCTCAGCAAGCACCGCAGCTGGGCACTCACCCAGCACATCTGGGGACAGACCAGGGCAGTGAAGGCCACCCCAGGGCTCCCGCCTGACCGCTCTCATTAGATATTAAAGAAGGTAATCATTTTTATTTACTTATTTTTAATTTTAATTTTTTTGAGTCAGAGTCTCACTCTGTTGCCCAGGCTGGAGTGCAGTGTCACGATCATGGTTCATGGCAGTCCTGACCTCCTGGACTCAGGCGATCCTCCTCCCTCAGACTCCCAAATAACTGGGAATACAGGTAAGCAGCACCACGCCCAGCAAATTTTTAAAATTTTTTAACTTTTGTAGAGACAAATTCTCACTTTGTTGCCTAAGCTCTTCGCGAACTTCTGAACTCAAGTAATCCACCGCCTGAGTCTCCCAAAGTGCTGGGATTACAGGCATCAGCCACACCCAACCGACATCCATTTTTAAATGTCTTATTGCCACATTTGATTCCTGGAGGAAGTACTTTCTTACAATATAGACAGGGAATGTAACATTACAAGATGCTAGGGATTTTCAGGGTAACATTTCACAGGGACCACTCTCCCGGCTCAGAGAGAGGACCAGGAACCCGTGCAGGAGGGGGCAAAGTAATGCAGAACACCCACTGTCTCCTGCTCTGCTGGCCTCCTCTTATTTTACTGGACATTGAGGGGTCTCTTCCTTGATTCATAGGATTGTCATAAGCCAGTGACCTCATGTAGCTAATCAATAAAAAGCGCTGAGAGTCTAATCATGCATGGTCTTGCTGGGAGGTGCAGGTGATCAGAGCCCCCCAGACCCCAGGCTCCTGCTGTCTGCCCTGCGGGGATGGGATTTGTGGATCTGACCTTGAGGACCCACAGGGAGGGGCTGGCCATTTGGTCTGGCAGAGAGGAGGTTATATATACATCTGTATACAGGCCGAGCAGCCCAAATCCAAATATCCTAAACCCGAAATGCTCCAAAATCCGAAACTTTTTGAATACCAACATGAAAATGTTCACCGGGCATGCCAGACTTTGGATTTGTGGATTTGGGACGTTCAACCAGTAAGTATAATGCAAATGTTCCAAAATCCAAAGGAAAAAAGTGGTTTGAAACAATTTCAGATAAGAGACACTCAGTTTGAATTGTATCCTGAGGGATAGCTGCTGCCTACAAGTCTCAAAGTAGTTTTTGGACCAGGGCTAGCTATTCTTATCCCCCTGCTTTCAAATAGGTGCAGAGAAGCTTCCTAAAACTTATCCTAACATGGCAGCCAAGACACAGGCTGGTCAGATTTAGCCAATGATGGAAGAGAAAAAGAACATTCTTACAGGACAACAGGGCTGACTTTCCACCTTATGCTCTGTCCTTCACACCTGAGGGTAGCGAGTATTCTCACCTGGAGGCCCTGCTACCCCAAAGGGATATGTAGGAATTTCCTGAAGGGTGAACAAATGAGAGGGAGAGGACTCGGTATGTTGGGGGAAATCTATTCGTAGCAATAGTTCTGAAATTATCTTCTCTCCTCTAGAGATTTATTAAGACTAGATCCATTCCTTCATTAATTCCTCCAGTCCCTTGTTCACTTCTGCTAGGCCTACAGCACATATCCGGCTCTTCTATGCTTCCAGAGCTTTGAACATGTGATTTGGAAGAGCTCTTGTTCGCCCTTCAAAACTCACGCTTGAATGTGCCCTCCCCTGTCAAATGTTTTCTGCTTCTTGCCTGTTTCTCTCACCTCTGGATCTCCTGAGCACAGCAAGACTCTATTATATTGCATATTCTAAACCTAAGATCTGTTCATTTTCCTGTTTTTGTAGTCCTTTGGCCTGTGAACTCTTTGAGGGAATGGATCACTGCGTCTTATTGGTCTTTGCATGTCCAGACCCTAATTAAAGCCTGGCATACAGAAGGTGTTCAATAAATGTTTGTTGAGTGACCAAGTGAAGGATTCACAGTGAACAGCTTCTAAGTGTGACCAATTGGTATGTGTGTGAGTAGGGGGGTGAGACTGCTGAATAGCCTTGCTTCCAGGACCATCTTAAGTGGGTCCAGGAGGTTGTCATAACTGTGAGGTGATGGTAGTCATTGTGAGGTGATGGTCCAGGAGGTTGTCATAACTGTGAGTTGATGGTAGTCATTGTATTGCCCGGCCAAGATCGGCTCAGCCCCTCCCTGACCCTTCCCATGGTTCTGTATGTCCTACCCAGGCCTGAGCTTTACTCCTAACGGTTGGTCCTTGTGACCCTCTTCAGAGACCGGCCCCTAGGCTCCTGGAGCTGACTGGGCAGTGGATACAGCAGGCTGGCCAGACCTGAGAGTTTAGTCCCCTCCAGTGTGCTCACCAGCACCGCCTGGTGTGGGAGTGTGGACACTCAACTCCCTTGCCTCAAGGACAGGTTCTGAGATGCAACTCCTGTTCTGGAGTTTTCTGTGGGATGGAGCTGGAGCTCGGACTTTGCCCGGATCATGTCCTTGCTTGGCTTCTTCCCCTTTCTCCATCCTGTTCCTCCCTCTCTCACTCCTTCTCCCCACAACTCCCTTAAAAAAAGCCTTTGCATGAGAGTCCTTGACCCAGGATCTGCTTGGGTGGGGGTGCTGTCTGTGCCCCAGCCACCTATTTGTCAAGAGGAGATTAAAAGGGAATCTGCCTTTACTGTGAGGCTTAAATAAAATACCCCTTGTAAAAGCCAACACAGAGCATGCCTCTCAACAAGCGATTTTTAGTAATACAACTCTCCGGTTTGAACCAGTACAGTGGGCCTCCTCAAATAAAGACTACATTTCCCAGTCCTGCCCCTGGAAGCTTGATGCGGCCATGAGACTAAGTTCCAGTCAAGTGCATTTGAACAGACGCCATGAGTGGAACTTGCAGCTCACGACCCTTAAAGGTAAGGAGGCACTCTGCTTTCTCCTTCACCCCTCCTGCTCCTGTAGGTGGGCACAATGGTGGAAGATGGTACAGGGGGAAGCTGCAAGCTGAGCAGATGGAATAAAGTTGTCTGGGTCCTGGATACCACTGGGCCACCCAACCAGCCCTAGAACACCTACCCACATGGTTATGTAAGAGAGAAACTTCTCACTTGCTCACAACAATGTACTGAGATGCAGGTCCCTTCATAACAGCAGCCAAGCCTATGTCTTATCTTCAACACATTCCAAGTGGAAGGTTACTTGAGAAGAGAACTCAGAAGTGTCTCTTAAAACAGCCAACTCTGGCACTGACAAAAAGAGAATCCTACCTAAGTGTGTGTTGACTCTCCTTGTTTCTAGTTCTCTGTCTCTCTTTTTGTAAGGAAATGGGATAAGAATAAGAACTGCAATAGGCACTAGACCAATGGAACAAGACACAGAATCCAGAACTAAAAACGCAGTCCCTCAACCAACTCATCTTCAAAAAAGCCATCAATAGCAAACACTGGGGAGAGGAAACCATATTTAGCAAATGGTGCTGGGAAAACTGGTTAGCCACATGAAGAATGAAACTGGAACCCCACTATCACCATATACAAAAATTAACGCAAAATGGATAAAGGACTTAAAATGTAAAACCTCAAACTATAAGAATCTTAGAAGATAAAGTAAGGGCTGCCCTTCTGGACATAAGAGTAGGCAATGAATTCAAGTCCTCAAAAGCAAATGTAACAAAAGTTAAAGATGGGACCTCATCAAACTGAAAAGGTTTTGTATAGCAAAAGAAACCTTCAAGAGAGTAAAGAGTACCCACAGAATGGGAAAAAATATTTGTAAGCTATGCATCCAACAAAGGCCTAGCATCCAGGATCTACAAGGAACTCAAATGAATTGAAAGAAAAAAAAAAACTCATTAAAAAGTAGGCAAAGGACATGAACAGACACTTCTCAAAGGGTGACATTCAAGCAGCCAACGATAAACAAAAAAATGTTCAGTCTCACTAATCACCAGAGAAATGCAAATCAAAACTACAATGAGATGCCACCTAACACTGGTAAGGATGGCTATCATTAACCAGTCCAAAATCAGCAGGTGCTGATGCTGCTGTGGAGAAAAGGGAACATGTCTACACTGGTGAGAATGTAAGCTAGTTCAACCTCTATGGAAACAGAATGGCGATTTCTCAAAAAGCTAAGAACTGACCTTCCATATGATCCAGCAACCCCTCTTCTGGGAATACCTCCAGAGGAACATAAATTGCTCTGCCAAAAAGACACCTGCACACGCATGTTTACTGCAGCACCACAAAAACATGAAACCAACCCAGATGACCATTGCAAGTGGAATGGATAAAGAAAATGTGGAACATATACATGATGGAATATTATGCAGCCATCAAGAAGTACAAAATCATGGCCTTCGCAGCAACTTGGATGCAGCTGGAGACCATCGTGCAAAATGAACTATTACAGAAACAAAGAACGGAGTACTGCATGTTCTCACTCATAAGCAGGCCCTGAACACTAGTCAGTTGAGCACAAGGGTGGGATCATCAAAAGCTGGACACTGCTGGGGGCGGGGGAGGAGGGCATGTGGCAACCCACTGGGCACTTGGTCTGCCATCACTGGGAGAGAGGGCCAGCTGGAAGCCCAGATTTCACCTGCATGCAACCTACTTATGCAGGAAATCCCCACTTGTACTTCACAACTCTAAAATAAAAACGTTTTGAACATAAATAAATAAAAAAGAACAATGAGATAGAATGTGGGAAAGGAAATTAAAAAGTGACAACTCAGCCGGGCTCAGTGGCTCAGCCTGTAATCCCGCGCCTTTGGGAGGCTGAGGTGAGTGGACTGCTTGAGCCCGTGGGTTCGAGACCCGCCTGGGCAGCAAGACCTCATCTCTACAATAAATCAAAAAATCAGCCGGGCGTGGTAGCACGTGCCTGTAATTCCGGCTACTCGGAAGGCTGAGGCGGAAGGATCGCCGGAGCCCAGCAGGTTGAGGCTGCGGTGGCCAGAAACGGCCACTGCATTCCAGTCTGGGTGACAGAGTGAGACTCCGACCCCCACCCCCAAAAAAACCAAACAAACAAAAAAAGTGACAACTCTAAAGAGAAGGTAATTTTAATTTCTCACTTGCACCCGGTGGAAAGAAAATGAAAGTTGGCAGGAAAAGAGGAGACCATGCCCTGGATCACGATGGCTCAGAAATCTTCACTGTCAGAAGCTTCTGCACTGCCCTTTCACTCACTTCCAAAGTTCAGCAGCCGCGGGCTCCTCCCACGCTGCCCATCTCTGAGGCAATGGCGATTGGAGTCACTGGTGCCTGTGCTGCAACACTTTGTAATTTCGTACAAAAGTCATCCAGGGATTGTTGCAATTTTTCCAAAGGTGAAAGCAGACTCAGAAGAGATGAGGCTTATTTCAACGGTGAGTTGAAACAAATACTTGGTGCCTCCTTCGTGGTGTGTACTTTGTCACTGCTACAGTTCAGGGGCAAGTGACTGTCCTTGGAGTGAGGCATAGGACATAGATATTCTTCTTATCTATAAGGGCCTGAGGTAAGAGCAAGAAGACATTAAGAAAAGGAGGAAGGATGTCTCTCAGGCCCAGTCTCATTCTCTAGGGCCAGTCTTCTCAACCTTGGCACTACTGACATTTTGGTCTGGACAATTCTTTGTTGTGGGGGCTTGTCTTGTAGGATGTTTAGCAGCATCCCTGGCCTCTCCCCACTAAATGCTGATAGTACTGCCACCCCTCCTCTGCCATGTTGTGAAAACCAAAAATGTCCATAGACATGATCAAATGTCCCCTGGGCGCTGTGTTCAAAATTATCCCCTGTTAAGAGCCACTGCTCTAGGGTCTGGCTCTAGGGAGAGAAGCAGTGAAAGCAGCATTGGTTTTTTGTTGTTATTGTTTGGGGGTTATTGTTTTGTTATTGTTTTCCTCCCTAAAAACATCAGCAAACAGTAGCACTGGGGAGCACACAATCTGTTTTGGGCCCAACTGACAGAGGGAAGCTCAAAGGGAGAGAAAACATTCTCTGCTCTTTATTGGAAACCCAAAGAATGCGGCATCCCCAGAAGACCATTTGGAGGGTCACAAGCAAGGACAGGGGACATGCTGAGAGAGAAGAGGAGCTGAGGAAGAAGTGGGGAGCAGATGCCCCACAATGCCTGATTTAAGTAAATAATGGCTTCCTCCTTCCTCTTTGCCAGTGGTTGGTGGGTGGATGAGCATGTGAGCCAAGCAGCCAATGAGATATGAGGGAATTCTTCTAGGGAATCCTGGAGATTTCCCCCCAGGCAATGGAGAAGTAGCTGGGGAGAAAGCTGCCTTTCTGTTCTTCTCTTCCCTTCTCATCCTGTGCCAGGACGAAATGCTTGGAACTGCAGCAGCCATTTTGCCATCATGAGGCAACAGCCAGAGGCCAAAGACTAATGCAGAAATATGGAAAGAACCTGGGTTCTTGATGACATGGCAGAGCCACTGAGCCACCTTTGGGACCATCTACCTTCAGACTTCCCATTAAGTAAACAGTATGCCTCCCTATGGTTTAATCCAGGGTTAGTTGGGTTTTCTGTCATTTACAACCAAAGACATTACTAACCAGTGGAAATGCTTTCAACTGCAACTAATAGAATACTTAACTAAAGAAATAAAAGGCAGGAGTATCTTTCGCTCCTAATAGGAAGTCCTGAAGTAGGTGGTTCCAGAGTTCATTTGATAACTATGCAGTATCAGAGCTCTGGGTTGTCTTATATATGATTTTCCTTGTAGTCACAAAACTGCTGCCACATCTCCAAATATCTTCACTCAAACCATGTTCAAGACAGTAAGAAAGAGGCAAGTTCTCCTTGCCTTTCCGTCACTTTTTACCAGGAGGGGAAAAATTTCCCCCTCAAGCTCCTAGTATACTATCTCATGGTCTCCTTGGCTAAAACTGGATCATAGACCGAGTCATTTGGAGAGAGTGGGTTCTTGGCATTTTAAGTCTCTGTCATGAGAGGTGGGCTCTTCTAGAAAGAGTTATTTCTTCCAGAAAAGGATAAGCCAGAGAAATGTTGTTGGGTCAGCAGACAAAGTTTCTGCCACAAAATAATTGCTCATGCCACATGCCTATTATCAGATAATCAGTATTTCCTTATGGAGGCCTCTCATCTCACTCCAACCCTAATTATCCAGAACGTCCAAGGGGTCTTATGCCACCTAAGGTGGGTTGTCCCAGCTTCCCCACAGAGAAACAGAGTTGGGTACTCAGTTCCAATGGTCTTGCCCTCAACATAAGATATTATTGTGGAAGACTGACTTTCTGAGGACAATGTTGTCTGTGCCCTGAGGAGACCCTTTGCTGGGAGACCTGTACAGGATGCAGTGGTTCTGGGTAAGAAAATCAATCACACACTCTCAGCACTAAGCCAACCAAAGGCTCTAGTCTCCGCTCCTAAAATGCCAGCTCCATTGCTGGGCTCCTTCCCAGGGCTCAGGCTGGTCCCAGAAGCTCTGACAAGGACCCAGAGTTGCCAGCTTCCTCTTCTAGGTGGCTACCTCTTCTACCCAAATGACAGAGCCTGCGATGAGAGGTCATGCGCCATGACTTTCAGGGGGCCCCAAAATACCCTTTCCAGAGGCCGCTCTCATACCTCCAAGACTACTCGTAGCATTTGCTCTACTGTGACACTGCCAGTAAACTATTTTATTGAAGAAAATAAGCTAATAAAGCAAGTTGAATCCCCAGCAGGGCCTCCCTGCTAATACAATCCTCTGGTACACAAACACTTATGCTCCCTGAGTTTAATTCTGGCCAGTGGCACCCCCTCTGGTAAAGTATCTGATACATTAGGGTACAACCCCTGGTAGATTTCATATAGGTCTGTCCCATGTCCTCCTGTGTAGTTAGCTCTCTTTTTAGTTCCGCCCTTGAGACCAGCACAGGCTTCCGGTCCATTCAAGACTGGTCCTTATGAAAAATGAAGCTCCAAGTGAGCTCTCACTCCCCTGTTGGGATGTTAGGAAGCTTGTGTTTGTTTGCAGAAAGTGCTGCCTGGTAGCTTTTTCATTGGCAACAGGGAGTAGTTTGGTATCATACATAATCTTGGATTACTGACTTGATTAATATTTCATGATGTCTATTAGTCATTTACATTTATAGAAACATAAGTCATGAAAAATTGAAGTTTTGATTGCTTTAGAGTTGCTTTTTCCTTCTTCTTCTTCTTCTTCTTTTTTTTTGGTTAGGGAATGTTTCTCTTAACTGAGATGTCTTCCAAGAATTGGGAGCAGAGTTACTCAAAAGAATCAAGGAATTTGGACAGACTGATAAGCAGCAAGACAAGACAATGTTAGAAGGAGTATGAAATCATGAATATCATTTCTCAGCTCAGGGACAAAGCTTTGGAATAAGGGAATGATCCAATGTATCACCCTTCTCTTTCAGCAAGGACTTTTTACCAGGAAATAAGACAAACTATAGTTGCAGAATTCCAGGCATGAGGGCACCCCAATATTATAGATCATGGAAAATGACACGCAAGGATAGCCTGGTCCTGTGTATTGGTTTCTGTGGTAGTGGCAGTTGATTTTTGTTTTAGTTGTTGTTATTTGCATTAATTAGGCATTTCAGCTGTGTCTTGGGCCACAGGTATCCAATATAGAGTAGCTGGGGGTCTATTATAATAGTCCTGCCTCTGGGGGTCTCCCGGGGAACAAACTTTTGTAGCTGAAACTTCTTGGCCAAAGATTCAGGATTCACTCAATGTTGGTGCTGTTCTGAGAAATAAATGTTTGGTCTTTGGTGTTCTGTATCTATCACATAACTGCTTCTTCTTATTGTGTGCGTGTGTGGGGTGGGGAGCGTTGTTTATTTGACTCACTGATTTCCAATAAGTGTTTAGCTTCAGTGTCTAAGATCAGTCTCTCTGGGGGTTAATTGTCATTTGAAGTTGGCAATTGTGAAGAATTACAAAACAGAGTCTTTACTTCTATTTAAAAGGTCACGCAGGGAATGGGAGATGGACTGCTGGTGTTAAGGGAGGAGAAGGTATGTATGTCCTAGTAGAAAGGCCTAGAAACCAGCCTGGAAGAGTAAGTGATAAAGGAAGCATAGGTGGGTAAGGCAGAAGACATGCATTTGTGTGTGTGACAGGCAGATGTTTGAAAAGTGATCTTCTATTCTTCTATCTAGGATACCTTTCCCAGGGAAATCTCTAAATCTCTCATCTAATTGCTAATTAGACAAAGTACAGCATTTCCTAAAGTCTATTTGATTTATAGCTGTGATAAAATATATTTTTAGATGAAAATAATTGTTTTATGTCACTTCTATTTAAACCATTTAACCATGAAAATTACTTAATTGAAAAATGAACAATTCTTTTAACCTCTAACTGCAGCAAAGCTTTATCAACCAAATTTACAGCAATATAAAATACTTCTAGCTATGTATTATACAAGATTTGTTATGGGTTGTCACAGATTTATGACGCCAGCCATTTAACATGGAGAAAAACTTCTAGGAGGATCGTATAGCTACATTGAGTGAACCAAATATTTCATCTCAAGGATTAACTTCTTTTTAAGCCCCATCAGTTTTGCATTCACATGCTTATATTAAACTACTTTTCCATGATGCTAATTTTCAGTATTTCACAAAACTAAAAATACATATCATACCTATCACAGATAGTTTATTATAGCATATCATCTAAACTGTTGTTACTTACTTTCATGATTTATTGAGTCATATTTTCATAATATAGTACAGTGTTTAACAAAGAGGTGAAATCACACCTCCAGGACATTATTTGCATTTGCTTTCTTGGTTAGGATTTCATCAGCTGAATTCCTTGAGCTATATAAAGCAAGTTTGTCCTTTAAATGGGTTAAGGCAGAAAGTTCCTGGAATTGTGGTAAATGAACATTGCAAAATAATTCACTGGGAAAACAAAGGCATATAGAAAATACAACTTAGAGTTTTAAAAATCTGAATTTTGTTATTGTTATGCAGATGAGAGTCTGAAACTTTCTTTTTTAAAATAGAACATTGCCCAAGAAATGATCTGTCTGGTCTTTACAGTGTGACAGCGAGTTCTGGTTGCTAGCACCTCCGCCCTCTTAAAACCCATACCCATGAATGAAGCTGTCATATCATTGGTTAGAATTCTCCGTTTTCTGCAAATAAAGGCAAGCAGTCTTCATGATACAATCATGGGATCTCAGTTATGATGATAGCTTAGGAGCATTATCAAGAAAAATGAAGAAACACAAAGACCGCAATTGCCAAAAATAATCAAGAAAGCTTCCACCTGCCATGTGCTCGCCTGCATCTGTGGACAGAGCCCTGGGTGATGCCAGGTGTGCACTGGATGATCAACAGTGAGGAAGATCCTGTCCCACACCAGGGTGACTCAGAGAGTACTTTAATAGGCCCGGCAAGAAAACATATAAACACACAACTGTATTAGAAATTAAAAGCCCCCAAGTCCAGGATAATAAAGTAAAAAAAAAAATTCAACAAGAACAATATAAACTGGCCACAGCAGCAAGTTATGGCGAATTCCCCAAATCAAAGGACATTGGAGTGGCCAACTTACCTCCTCTGTCTACTTTCCTGTTAATGATCATAGTGTGTGAAACCTGGAGCCTGGGGTGGCAAGAGAAGAAATGAAGTCTGTTCTATCTCTTCTGGGGAATTTTCAGCCCAGGATAGCACCTCCAGTGCTTAAAATAAGTGCACAGTCAGTTTGGAAGGGTAACTCTACCACCACTGCTTTTGGGAAAGACTGTAACAAAAATTAAGGTTAAAAACATAGGAATACACATCGACACCCAAATACACATACAGAAGACAAAATTGAACAATTAACAACTAGTCAGTCTCTAAGTGCTTTGCTTGTTATCAGACTGCCATAAAAAATGATAAAGAATAAAACGTGATTTTAGTAGAGTTGAAAAAGTTTTCCTGTTATTTTGGTTTCCAAAGTATGAATTCATGAAAGTGATCAAATTTCCATAACATTACTGAAGTTTGCATAAGATTTTTCAGGAGTTTTTTTTTTCCCCTCAGTATAAATGTTTGTACTGTCAGGTTTTTCACTTGAAAGATCATGAAATTTCATAGGAACATACAGAGCTTCACTCAGAAAAACATTTATAGTGTATCTGCAATACAAACATTGAGATAACCTTGGCATCTGCCGAACTGGGGGGAAAAAAGCATCTTGCTTGCTTTCCACGTAATCCTCTCGTACAGAGTATCTCTATGACTTTGAGTAAAGCCCAAAAGGCAAAAAAACAAGCAAAGAGTCAAAGAATGGCTTGTTGTAGTGGGTGAAAACATAGGAAGTCTGTGCTGAGGGGCCTTCCCACAGTCTGTCAACCAAGGGAGACTAGAAGTCTGAAACCAAGGTGTGGGCAGCGTTATGTCTTTGGAGACTTGTCTCCTGTGCTTGTAGATGGCAGTCTTCTTCCTGTGACCAGGCATGGTCTTTCCCAGTGTGTATCTGTGTCCTAGTTTTCTCTTCTTGTCAGGACGCCAGTCATATTGGATTAGGGCCTGCCCCTAACAACCTCATTTTGACTTAATTCCTCTAAAGACTCTATCTCCAAATACAGTCACATTCCAAGGTACTGCAGGTTAGGGTTTCAGCATATGAATTTGGGGAGGACATCATAAGTTCATTAGACTGAAGTATTAAATGTTTGATTTTCTGCCGTTCCCACCGTCGATTTCAACTATTATTATTGTTGTTGTTAATTATTATTATTTTTTTAAGAGACAGGCTCTCACTATGTTGCCCAGGCTGGTCTTGAACTCCCAGGCTCAAGCTATCCTCCCCTCTCAGCCTTCCAAAGCATTAGGTTTCCAGATGGCAGCCACCGAGCCCGGCCTCAACCATTTTTTTAAAAGGCAGACATGTCATATTTGAAATTCACATGTTATTCAGCATCCCTTCCCTGACCTGTCCCTGCGATTGCCTCTCTCTCCCCACAGAGAAAAACAAGTTTAAACTTTTCACACTTTCTTCTAGGATTCTCCTCCTTTTCAGAAAACATACCCCATGACATGACTTTTCACTTTTGTGTATCCCTGCTGACTTTCTACTCTATGAGGACTTATGCTCTCCTCACTCACTTTTACCCTCCCCTAGTCTCCTGATAAAGGTATAGCACAATTTTAAAACTTAAATCAAGAGTCAGCATTGGTCCTGCATGATTGTAAATATTCTTTACAACTGGGTCTAGTAGGATAAAAGTCATTTCTTTTTTTGGACTTAAAATAATTCCTGGAATGAATAAGTGGTTTTTAAAAAGCTTTAATTGCAGGCGTCCTTCCTGGAGCTCTGCCTCTGATTTTGTCCACATTGGTCACTTCCTGCACTGACTGCATGCCTCTCATCTCGGGATGTCCCCTGGCTGCGTGTCATCCGCCACTCTTTGTTGGTACTTCTGTTTCCTGAAGCCCTTATCTTAACTGTTTCTTGCTTTCTTCCCCTGGTTGTACTGAAGCTGAGATTTCTCTGCTCTGTTGGGGTAATTTTCCCTCATCCAACTGAAGACCTTCAGCTTCCAAAATTTGGTTGATCTCTTTTATCTGCTGTTATTCTCTTTTCTCATTCTTTTTGTACTTGTGATTTACCATGAAAAAACAACGACTTTGTTTTGTTTTTTTGTTTTTTTGTTTTTTTTTGAGTTGGAGTCTCACTCTGTCGCGCAGACTGGAGTGCAGTGGCCGCTCCCGGCCACCGCAGCCTCGACCTGCTGGGCTCTGGCGATCCTTCCGCCTCAGTCTTCCAAGTAGCTGGAACTACAGGCGTGCGCTACCATGCCCGGCTAATTTTCAATTTATTGTAGAGATGAGGTCTCGCCATGTTGCCCAGGTGGGTCTCGAACCCGCGGGCTCAGGCAATCCACTCACCTCAGCCTCCCAAGGCACGGGATTACAGGCTGAGCCACCGAGCCCGGCTACAAGTATTTTTTTTTTAACAACTGTCATTTTAAAGAGTTTCCAAAGGAGAAGACTTCATGCAGGTGCTCAGTTTGCCTTAGGTTACAGCCTATATTCTTTTTTTTTGAGTTGTAGCCTCACTCTGTTGCCCAAGCTGGAGTGCAGTGGCATGGTCATGACTACTATATCTTGACCTGCTGGGTTTAGACGTTCCACCTCAGCCTTCCAACTAGCTAGAACTATAGGTACGCACCACCATGCCCAGCTAATTCTTTTGATTTGCTTTAGAGATGAGGTCTCACCAAGTTACCCAGGCTGGTCTTGAACCTCTGGGCTCAAGCAATCCTTTCGCCTCCGCCTCCCAAATTGCTGGTAATACAAGTGTGCGCCACCGTGCCCGGCTTTATCCTACTTCTTAATCCCCACTTTTGAGACTTGGTTCATAAATCATCTCAGTGAAGAGGTGTTCGTACTAGTTCACTGGACCCAACCCCTCCTCTCCTCTGCATCTCTCTGTGATGGGAATGTTTAATTTGTCCTTGAGTTTACCTGGCTCTTTACAATGGATTTGTGCCCAAAAATAAACCTAGAGTTCCATTTTTTCTTCTTCTTTTTTAAAAATAAGCTTTCAGTTTTAGAACAATTTTAGATTTACAGAAAAATACAGGGAGTTTCCTCTACCCAGTCTCCCCTACTGCTGACATTTAACATCTTACAGTACATTTGTTACAATTAATTGATACATTTTTTATTAACTTAAGTCCATACTTCATCTTTTCTTAGCTTTTGCCCAATGTCCTTTTCCTATTCCAGGATTCCACTTTACATTTAGTCATCAGTTCTCTTGGCTGTGACAGTTGATCCCCACTTTTTAGGAAGTGAATCCAAACACACTTCTAGCAATAAGGAAGATATATACTAGAGATCCATGGACATGTTTCATTGCTAGAAAGTTCACAGCCAGAGACAGAAATAGTGCTAAAAGGAAGGATGTCTTCAAATATGCACTCAAAAGTCTCTGGAGCAGAAGGAGGGGAGGATAGATTTATATAAGGATTAAGGAAGGAGAGCCAGCCAAGCAGAAGGACACCTGCTGCCAGGTAAATTGTGGGTGAATTAGTATTGTGTTATCAATATCAGTTTATAAAATTATATTAGTTAAGAACAGGCTAAGTTGCTGTAATAGACTCCAAAATACAGTTGCCTACACAAGTACAAAGCTTTTCGTTTCTCTCACTTGACATCACAGAGGTCGGTGGGCAACCCAGATTGGCTAGGGGCCCTGTTCCACATGGACTCCAGGGACTGCTTATGTGGGGTCCAGCTTTGGGTCCAAGGAAGAGAGCAGGGCTGAGTGAGAAGAAGGAGGTAGGTTGCAGAGCTGGAGGCAGAAGGGAAGCTTGAAGGATTTCTCAGCTCAAATACTGAGCATGGTTTACTCCAAGGAGGCCCACACTTCTGGAAGTCCACACTCCTAAAGGCATTCTGTTCTGCAGAGCCCCAGGGGGGTAGCCCTGCCTGCTGTGACTGAAGAAGATAGTACAGGTTTCCTTTTTTTCTTTTTTTATTTGTTTTTATTTTAAAGGTGTGGGGTACAATTCAGGATTAGGTATACAAGTGGTCATCGTACAGGTAAAGTTTGGGTCTCCTTTGGTCCCCACTTTGCCTGGTTTGAGATCAGGTGCCCTTATTGATGCTGTGTATCCCCCTACCCCCCTGCCCTGGCAATATCCCACTACTGCCAATCCCTTTCTTTTTTTCGAGTTGGAGTCTCACTCTGTTGTCTAGGCTAGAGTGCAGTGGCACGCTCACAGCCACCACAGCCTAGACCTGCTGGACTCAGGCGATCCTTCTGCCTCAGCCTTCCAAGTAGCTGGAACTACAGGTATGTGCCACCACGCCTGGCTAATTTTTTTATTTATTGTAGGGACAAGGTCTTACCCAATTGTCCAGGCTGGTCTCAAACCCCCTGAGCTCAGGCAATCCTCTGTACCTCAGCCTCCCAAAGTGCTGGGATTATAGGCTTGAGTTGCTGTGCCTGGTCTGCCAATCCCTTTCTTATAGTATTATGGTAAATGTTCAGGGTTCACTTATGAGTGAGAACATGTGATACTTTGATTTTTGTTTCTGTTATAGATCACTAAGTATGATAGACTCTAAATCCATCCAAGTTGCTGTGAAGTACATATGTTTGTCCTTCTTTATGGCTGTGTAATATTCCATTATGTATATGTACAACATTTAAAAAATCAAGTCCAGCTTCAATAGGGAGCACAGTTGGTTCCATGTTTTTGCTACTGTGAATAGTACTGCAATAAACATGCATGTGCAGGTATCTTTTTTTGTACAATGATTTGACTTCCTCTGGGCATATTCCCAGTAAGGGGATTGCTGGGTCATAAGGAAGGTCAATGTCTAATTCTTTTGGAAATTGCCACAGACCATGTGGATTTCTTATATCAAAGAAGCCTAGCTTCAGAGAGAGGTTCAGGGGCAGGAGGAGAGTAATTAAATAATCTAGCAGGGCGTCATTTTATTTTATTTCGAATTTATTATTTATTATTATTACTTTTCTGAGTTGGGTTCTTACTCTGTCACCCAGGCCAGAGTTCAGTGGCACCATCGCAGTTCAGTGCAGCCTTGACCTCCTGAGCTCAGGCAATCCTTCTACCTCAGCCTCCCGAGTACCTGGGACTACAGGCATGCACCACCACACTGGGCTAATTTTTATTATTTTAGATGCATGAGGAGCTTGCTAGCTGAAGGAAGCTGGTGGAGAACTTCAGAAAAGTGAAGATTCCTTTGCAACATCCTTTGTGCGTCCTTCTGGGATGGCACAGTCGCCTGGAATCCCAGACCTCTGCAACAGGACACCTGCATCTCTGCACAGGCCAGGTGGTGTCTCGTCCCAGGCACTTTACCACATGGTACGTGTCCTTGAGCCCTTCATGGGGCACACCTGGGATCTTCTGCTGGAACCCTGAGCCCCTCGAGGGCATGAAACGGGTGTCTCGCCACACTTGTTCCCCCCTATCTCTGGACCAGGACTGACCTTCCACCTCAAGGCTTAACACACTGGACTCCTTCAGAACAGCTTCCTTTGCCTCTTTCTCTTTTGGCCTTTGCCTGAAAAAAAAGGCTTTATTTAATTTTTTAAAGCTACATGTTTTCCCCTCAGAGAGAATGTCAGACGTTCTGTTTACCAGATTTTAAAATCAGTAATAGGGAATTAAGAATTATTAAAAACCAACCAGGCACGGTGGCTCACACCTGCAATCCCAGCACTTTGGGAGGTGGTGGGAGGAGATCCGCTTGAGTCCAAGGGTTTGAGACCAGCCTAGGCAGCACAGTGCTCCCTCATCTCTACAAAAAATTAAAAAATTAGCCACCATGGTGACATGCACCTGTAGTCTCAGTTACTCAGGAGGCTGATGTGGAAGGATCGCCTGAGCCCAGGAGGTCGAGACTTCAGTGAGCCATGATCGTGCCACTGCACTCCAGCCTGGGTGACAGACTGAGACCCCGACTCAAAAACAAACCAACAAAATAACAAGAATAATTAAAAACTCAGAGACAACCACTGGTAACATTTTGATGTGTATCTTTTCAGACTTAAAAAAATGCATACATATTTTTTAACGAGAAATGGGGACTTTCTTATATGCTGCCTTGTAACCTATTTTATTGACATGGGAAATTTTTTTATTATTGTTATTCCATGTCAATGAATATTTATCTACAGTAAGAAAAATAGTTATTCAAGGAGTGTTTAAAGCACAGTGAGCATGTTTTAATTCATTAGGCACATTTATTTACTGAGCACCTAAACTATACCAAGAGAGTATTAAATCCCTGCCACAGGCCTGTGAGGTGTCTGGAATCATCTCTGGTGTACAGAGAAGGAAGTGGAACTTCAGAAGGCTGGCCCACCTTCCACGGGGCTGCCTCCCTTGTCAGAGGAAGCTCAAGGAGCAGAATCCAGGATTGGCTTCCACAAATGTTAGTTTCGCTGTTACTAGGGCACGAGGAGAAAGGGGGCAGAAAAGGAGAAGTAGGAGAAGAGAGACAGAGAGGCTTGGACAGCAGAGATGCACAGAGAAGGAGAGAGGAGCGATATTAAAGAACAAGGGAGGTGAGGGAAGATCCTGGGGAAGAAGGGACAAGAGATGTGGTCAGTGTTGACGCCCGAGGTTTGGGGCACACTGGGCTGGAGTTATACCCCTTATCCTGCTGTCTTTCCAGGGACTGGCTCATGCTTCCTTAGTTCTCTAATCCTGTAGCCTAGAGCAGGAGTCTGCACACTTTTCTGGAAACATCCACATGGGAAATATTTTGGGCTTTGTGAGCCATACACTCTCTATTGTAATTACTTAACTCTGCTGTTGTAATGCCACAACAACCATATGCCAACAATAAGTATATTTGTGTTCCAATAAAACTTTATTTACACAAATCAGCTGAAGGTCAGATTTGGCCAGGATGCTATAATTTGCTGATCGTTGGCCTGTAAAAGAGTGTTTTGTTATTTTTCTATTGAAATAACTCTAATGGCAGAGAAAAGAGGGTTTGGATCCTAGGATTTCTGAGGGTTCCTGAGGAAGGCCTATTACAAGCATGGGATGGACTTTGACATCTTATATATCTACACATTTGATGAAGTTTGTATTTTCTTCATAACTCAGTATTGTGCTGATTAGGGAGGGGAGAGAGGGTAACAGTTAAAAGACAACTCAAGTGAGGTTGGGGGTCTCTGGGAAGCTTTCTGCCCAGGACTCCTTGTTTCATTTGGCTGAGGTAATTGGCTTGGCCATCCAGTAAATCAAAGGTCTTGTTTTCAAGTTGCCATGGAATCAGCAACTGAAAGGAAGTGGGACCTAGTAATCCATTTATCGACTGTCTCTCCTGCAAGTGTTCCCGTTTAGATTTTTCTAAACGGGAGAGACAACGACATCCCAAAAGATACAACAGCAATGGGCTTAGACTGACCACAGTTCTGTGGACCCACACCAGGCTTCCCTCTGCCTTTTCCTTCAGAGAGATGATGTCCGTGCACTAGCGGTCTCGAGGGCAGCACAGACATGGTCACATGCAGAAAAAACATGTTTATAGTTGGCATGTTCTGTAGTTCTTGAGAGAAAGAAAACAGAGGACCTCAGATGAAGAAGAAGAGCTGCCTCATCCTGAGTAGTTCTTGGCCTTGTCTTCATTTCACCCCAGGACTGATGTCAACTCAGCTCAGCAGGCTGGGGCTTGGGGCTTGGGGCTATGTTTTAACCAGGTCTCTTTTTGCTTCCAAATACAACAAGAGCTACTTGAACTCAGAGGAATTATCCATAATTTTTCAAATGACAAATACTTAAGATTTCTTCTGAAAGACCAGTGGCAGCAGCCAGATTTGCTGGAGGAGATTGATTTGAGTGTTTTCCTTTATTCTGAATATGATCTGCCTGCCTGCACTTGGTCAATGTGGGCAGTCCTTATGGAAGGATGCTTCTGGCGGGGGATGGGGGCGGGGTGCTGCAGGCATTTGTGGCTGTGTCACAAGCTTGCTGCATCTCCCAGAGGAACAGATTGAACAGCCCTTGAGCCACACTTGGGGACACTGCAACTAGACCCAAGCTGATTTCCGAATGTAGAATGACAATACTTAGCCTCTAACTTCCTCTTAATGCCAGGCCCTATGCCAGGGCTTCCACACAGGTTATCTTTCGAGTCTTCAGACACTTCGGAGTAGCCTGGCAAAAACTGGCCAGCTGCTCATTAAACCCATTTCCCTCTTCTCTTGAGGGCACATACTACATTTCCTATGAGCTATTCCTGAGAAATCTATTAGAGAATGAACTTCAGACAACCAAAACGTCTAGAGAGACATTCACATAAGAATGTATTCAACTAAAGGTCTCTTACTGAACTGAGACTAAATGTGGGTTCAAAGGGGGGCTCATATTATGAGCCTCAAAGCTCACCCAGTGGATGCCTCAAAGCTCACCCAGTGTAGATATAGCACCTATGTGAAAAATGTGGGGTGGTGAGAGAACAAGGGAAGTGGGTGCAAAAAGAAAATTTAACTGCTCTCAAAAATCGTATTGATGATGGCAGAATTGGTACTGTTATTCTGAGACTGTTGTGTGTGTAGTGTGGGATAACATAAATGAATCTCTGTGGGACATTTTAATTCCATCATTCCCTAGGTCCTTGAGATCAAGAATTGGTGGTGTAGAAGTAAGAAAATAAAAATGTAACATGAGGGCAATGAAGTTAAAACCCTGTAGCCCTGAATTTTAATTGAAAGTATCAGTGTGAACTCAGTATTTTAACTTTAAATAATACAATTCTGTCCAATGAAAAGGCCTAAAAATAGAGATTAACCCTGAGTGGCAATGACCGTCTCTAATACCCAAATTGTGGTCTTGAAATACCAAAATGAACTAGCACATCTCATCACTAAAATAAACCAGCACATCTTGGGAGAAATGGCCAGTGCAGGTCTGGTGTAGAAATATACAAGATGAGCCTGGAACCTCTGTTATATCAAACAGTGAGGAAGCTACCAAAGACCACTAGGGTCATGTCCAAAATCACTTAGGAGCCAACCTGAAGAGGCTGGTTCTTCAGATGGCTAAGCATGGGCAATTTGAGATTCATCATCAACAACAACAACAAATCAATGATTTATTTGAAATAGATTGAAATCCATCAAACATGCTTAAATACGTGAGTTCATAATAATATTTTTTAAAGTAGGTGATCACCTTCAGAGTATAATAGAGAAGTAATTCATTTTCTTGAAAAATGGTCAATAAATAGAAAGAATGGAGCATTTATCTTGCTTTCCCTGTGTGAAGGATACCACAGGGTAATCAAATTGTAGATGAGAGAAAGAATCTCTTTATAAAAGTGTGAGTATTCCAACAGTTAAATAAATAAGAAATTATAGAATTAGATTGTCATCCTCTTGGAGTCCCTAATGAGCTAATGAATTCAGACATTGAACATCGACATCAACTGTGGCCAACAGGATGATGTGGGACAGGGACGAGAGAGAGAGAGAAAGGGAAGAGGAGGAAAAAGAAGGAGAAGGGGGAGGAGGGAGAGGAGGAGGGGGAAGAAGAGGAAGAAAAAGATGAAGAAGAAGGGAGGAGGAAGAGTGGTGGGGAGAAGAGGAGGAGAAAAAAGAGAAGGAGGAGGAGAAGAAGAGGAGGAGGGGAGGGAGAGAAAACAGACACGATGTGCCTCTTGATGAAAGAACATGCCACCACCTATAATCTTGCCAAAGGGGTTGTAAATGAGACAGATAAAACCTGTGATTTCAGCTGCCAACTTTCAGGAAATACAGAGGAACTCGTTGAACTGTACTGTGAGTATGCAAACAGCAAAATCTAGACTGTGGCAAACTCTACATGTTAAATGTTCCTCTGTTTTAGAGAAGTAAAGGAAGAACCTCTACAGTGAAGAGCACTTTAAAGATGTAAAGACACTATAGTGACTAGGAATGCACAATTAGGTAATAGAACTATTTAAAAAAAAAACAAACAGGAAGTGATAACTCTAAAAGTAGAGCATTTACTTCTAGGGAAAGAAAAGGAATTAAGGTGGAACATGGTGGGGGTATTCTGGGGTGCCTGGCAAAACTCAGTTTCATGACTTGGTAGTGATTAAGGGATGTTCACCTTGTAACTCATGATGCTATACATATATTTTATCTGTGTCTCTATATCATCATCTCCCAGTATCAGGGGATTGGTTCCAGGATTTCCATGGATACCAAAATCTCCAGATGCTCAATCTCTTATTCAGACATACCTCAGAGATGTTGTGGGTTTAGTTCCAGACTACCACAATAAGATGACGTTCTCAATAAAGTGAGTCACACACATTTTTGGGTTTCCTGGTGCATATAAAAGTTATGTTTACACTATACTGTAGCCTATTAAGTATGCAATAGCATTGTCTACAAATGTACATATCGTAATTTAAAATATTGGAAAAAAATGTTGACAATCAACTGAGCCTTCATCAAGTTGTCCTTTTGCTGGTGGTGGCTCTTGCCTTGATGTTGATGGTTGTGGATAATCGGTGGTGTTTGCTGAAGGTTGGGGTGGCTGTGTCCATTTCTTAAAATTAGACAACAGTGATGTTTGCCACATTGATTGACTCTGCCTTTCATGAAAGACTTTTCTATAGCATGTGATGCTATTTGAAAGCCTTTTACCCACAGTAGAATGTCTTTTAAAATTGGAGTCAATCTCTCAAACTCTGTCACTGCTTTATCCACTCGGTTTATGTAATAGTCTAAATCCTTTATCATTTCAATGATGTTCATAGCACCTTCTTCAAGGGCAGATTCCATCTCAAGAAACCCTTTCTTTGCCACTTTCCACTGAAGCAACCCTTCATCTGTTCTAGTTTGATCATGAAATGGCAGTTGACTCACATCTTCAGGTTCCATGTCTAGTTCTATTTCTCTTCCTATTTCCACCATATCTGCAGTTATTAATACTTCCTCTACCAAAGTCTTGAAAACCACAAAATTATTCAAGAGGGTTGGCATCAACTTCTTCCCAATTCCTGTCAAGGTCAACATTTTTACTTCCTTCTGTGAATCTCGAGTGCTCTTAATGGCATCTAGAATGGGGAATCCTTTCCAGAAAGTTTTCAACTGATTGCCTAGACTCATCATAGGAATCACTATCTATGGCAGCTATAGGTTTGTGATTTGTACTTCCTTTTTTTTTTGAATTGGGCTCTCACTCTTGTTGCCCAGGCTGGAGTGCAGTGGCACTCTCACAGTCACTGCAGCCTCAACCTGCTGGGCTCAGGCGATCCTTCCGCCTCAGTCTTCCAAGTAGCTGGAACTACAGATGCATGGCACCACACCTGGCTAGTTTTTGTGATTTATTGTAGAGACTGTTTAGTGTAGCCACCTTCATCGCTGACCTTAGTTAGATCTTTTGGATAATTTGTTGTAGCTTCTGCATTAGTACTTGCTGCTTCAACTTGCATTTTTATGTTATGGAAATGACTTCTTAAACCTCATGAACAAACCTCTGCTAGCTTCCAACCTTTCTTCTGCAGCTTTTTCACTTCTCTCAGACTTCATAGAACTGAAGAGAGTTAGGACCTTGCTCTGGATTAGGCTTTGGCTTAAGAGAATGTTTCGGCTGGCTTGATCTTCTATTGGGCCCACTTAAACTTTCTCCACATCAGCAATAAGACGGTTTTACTTTACTTTGAATTTCCTTTCAGAACTTTTCCTTTTCACTCACAGCTGGGCTAACTGGCACAAGAGGCCTTGCTTTCAGCCTGTCTCTGCTTTCGACATGCCTTCCTCACTTAGCTTTATCATGTCTAACTCTTGATTTAAAATGAGAGACGTGAACTGGTCCTTTCACTTGGACATTGAGAGGCCATTGTAGGGTTTTTAATTGGACCAATTTCAATATTGTTGTGACTTGGGCAGCAGGAAGGCCCAGGGAGAGGAAGAGAGACAAGGAACAGCTGGTTGGTGGAAGACCAGAACACACACATTTATAGACTGAACTCATCATATATGGACACGATCCAGGGCACCCCAAAACAATTACAATAGCAACATCAAAGATCATGGGTCACAGATCCCCATAACAGATGTAATAATAATGAAAAAGTTTGAAACATTACAGAATTACCAAAATGTGCTAGAGAGATGGAAAGTGAGCACGTGCTGTTAGAAAGATGGCACGGATGGACTTGCTGGATGTGGGGTTGACAAAAACCTTCAATTTGGAAGAAATGCAGTATTTGTGAAGCGAAGCAAAATAAAGTACAATAGGGCGGGGCACAGTGGCTCATGCCTATAATCCCAGAACTTTGTGAGGCTGAAGTGGAAGGATCGCTTGAACCCAGGAGCTTGAGAGCAGCCTAGGCAACATACAAAAAAAAAAATCAAAACTTTAACTGTGTATGGTGGGAATGCCTGTAGTCCCAGCGACTTGGGAGGCTGAGGCAGAAGGATTACCTGAACCCAGGAGTTTGAGGCTGCTTGGTCAGCCGTGATCATGCCACTTAACTCCAGCCCAGCTGAGTGACAGAGTGAGACCCCAACTCAATTTTTTAAAAAAAGCACAATAAGGTATGACCATATAAAATGATGCAGTATTTATATACAACTTACACAAATTGTCCCACATACCTTAAATTGTCTCTAGATTACTTATAATATCAAATATAAATCAAATGCTATGCAAATACTTGTTACACTGAATTGTATTTAAATTTGTATTACTTTATTATTGAATTGTTATTTTTTATTTTTATTTTTCCAAATATTTTTGCTCTGTGGTTCATCGAACCATGAATGTGGGATCTGCAGATATGAAGGGCTGACTGTGTGTTTTATTTGATCATTTTTTTTAAGGGCAGAAAGGCTGGACTTAGTGGCTCATGCCTATAATTCCAGTACTTTGGGAGGCAGAGGTGAGAGGATTGCCTGAGTCCAGGGGTTTGAGACCAACCTGGGCAACTTGGCGAGACCTCATCTCTACCATAAGACAAAAAAATTAGCCGGGTGTGGTGGGATGTGCTATAGTTCCAGCTAGTCGGAAGGCTGAGGCAGAAGGATCCCCTGAGCCCAGGAGGTTGAGGCTGTGGTCAACCATGATTGTGCAACTGCACTCCAGCCTGGGAGACAGAAAGAGATCCAGACTCAAAAAAAAAGTAAATAATAAATAGTAGAGAGAGAATGATATAAACTCCCCCTTCCTCCTCCCCCCAGAAATTCTATTCATTGCAATGATGGTCTTAGTTCTTAAAGGTCCTGGATGGGTACCTGGAGCCTTCTGAGAACATTTCAATATTTCCAGGGCATTTATAGATATTCTACATTGCATTGCATTTCTGTATGTTTAAAAGTGGTGATTCTAAATATGGTGTGTTACAGAGGGAACAGCAGCTGAGGTCTCTCTCCAGCTGTTATGGACATATTGCCTGGTAGCATCATGAGGAATACAAGTTCTGGGCAGTCACCACCTTTCCTCTATCTCGTTTGTTTTCCTCTAACCCATATTTCCCTGTTTGCTAACTGAATTGTTTACAAAATGATGTAGCGAGAAAGAACTGCAGCATTCACTCAGTACAGTATTCCTTAAAATGTGTCCCCCATAGACACCCACCTGCATCAGCATCTCTGGGACCATCAACAATGCAGAAAGCAGAAGAAGGGGACCCTCCAGACCTGCTGGAGGAGGTTCTGGGCGGGGAGAGGGCTTGCAACTCTCCTTTACACAAGCTCCCTAAATAACTCTGACTCATTCTGAGACCCATGGGTCTAATCCAAACTCTCTTTCGGCAGGTGAGGAAATAGAATCTCGTAGAGGAGGAAGGGATCATCAAATTGTCATGCAACAGATTATCCCAAAACCAGGACTAACACCCAGGTCTCCTGTTCCTGGTTCTTCACCCTTCCACTTTGTTTACTCATTCCCTTCTTCATGCAAACACACCATAAGCTACCTCGATGTGCCATGCAAGGCACGGGGAGTACAATTCTGAGTGTAATAGACACACTCCCTGACCTTATGGTACTTACCATCTACCAGATGAGACCAACATTAATTTTTAGAATTCACAGAATGTCTAGTGACAGCCTGTGATGTGGTCTGAGAGAAAAGTACTAGGCATCTTACCTGTTCAGGTGGACGGGGCTGACTTCCGTGAGGAGATGCCATTTGAGCCAAAATATGGGGAAGAGGAGACAGGGGGCAGGGAGTCTTCCAAGCAGTGGGGCCAGCTCTGGGGTCACATGGAATTTGGTTCAATCAGGCAACTCGGAGAAGTCCGAGGTAGCTGGAGGACACCTAAGACACGAAACTGAAGGGATATGACCATGGCGATCCCTGTGTGCTCCTGGAATTACGTGTCCCCATCTGTGTCTAGGACCGCAGTTCTCAAACTGGGCAGTTCATTACAATCATCTTGGGATCTTGAAAATAATTTCCCGCCCCTGCCCAACACCGTGAATCAGCAGGACTGGGGTAGATCCCAGGAATTTATGTTTATTTTGATGTGCAACCAGGTCTGGGAACTTCTGGCCTGGGAGGTTTCAGAAAAATGCAAACAACTGGTGTTCATTGGCTTTGAATTCCTTCTCAGATCATTAAAGTGCTCATTTGTCAAGTGGGGATAGGAAAACCTGCTTTGTGGGGCTGCAACAGAGGTAAGCCAGATAATACCTGCAAAGAACCAATTCAGGGCTTGATACCTTGGTACATCCTCAGTACACTGACTATAATTAAATGCAGGCATCTGGTTTCTAAGAGGGCTATTTTTAGAGAGAAGGATTATTTTTTACCACTCTGCAAAATGTCCAATTGTTTTGGGGAAATCCTGCATTGCCCCCTTCCTAACCCCAGAACAATTCCTGTTCCTTTCACCCTTCACCCTCCACTGAGAACAGAGATTTAGGGTCAAGGCTCTTTTAAACACCTGCCCTCCCCCAAACCCAGCCCCAGCACTGCTCTATTCCCAGCTGCCCGTATGGGTGAATAATCTTTTCCCTAAAAATAGAGAGTAGGCGCAGGCTCCATCCAGACTGAATTTCGCCTCTTGTTTTTAAGGCTGTCAATCTAGCAACCAGTACTGAGGCGAAATTATCTTTTTGAAAATCTTACATGACGAGAGGAAGCCCTCTGGGATATGAATTCTTGGCGCTGTAACAGTTATGTGGCAAAATCTCCAGATCTGAAAAATTGAGCAAGAGACTTATTTGAACCACAACTATTTATTCTTGCAAAATCAGCATAGACTCTTGGACCGTTTCAGCTCCACGTAGCACAATGCGTGAACAGAGGGGGAGAGCAGGGGCCCAGCGTTTGTGTCTAGATATTGTCAAAGTTACTTTTTAGGCCTAGTGTCTAGTGCCTTCATTCTTAAAGGAGAGAACAAAAGAGAGTATAAAATTAAGAAGGAGGTGGAGAAGATGGGACTGATGGGGAGAGGGATGAAAAGTCAAAAGAGAAAATGAGAATGTCCGAGGTTGGCGTTAACCTGTCCCTTCTCTTTCTGAATAGGCTGCCCAGGCTTCTCCCCTAACTATCTAGGCTTTTCTGCTGATATTTAGGCTTCTCTGTGCTGGGCCCCCTCTTCCAAGTCAGCTTCACCCCTAAGTATAGAACTAGGCCCCTTACTTTATTCTCTCAAACACTATTCGCAGAAGACAGTTGTGTCTAACCAACTTTACTGAAGCCTTAGAGTAATGTACAAGGATCACAATGAAGAAGAGGGAAACTGAAAAGCTTGTCCCTGCAGACCATCAGCCATGTCCAGCCACAAGGGGACCCCCTATTGATGGTCTCTCTTGGCTGTACCCTTACCTTTTCTGAACTGGAAACTACTTTTCCAGCTCCTTTTTACCCAAGTCCAAGGCTCCCCTCCTGAATTTCTCACCTACTTCAGCAACATACAGTTTACACCATAATAATTTCTGAGAGATGTTCCTGAGCCCACAAAAACACACTTTTGCATTAAAAGTGGTATACTACCTATTGAGGTCCGAAACACATATAATTTGCTTCCTGTATTCAGGACTTCCCTGAGAACAATAGATAGATGATAGGTTCTTATTTCTACCCTGGGAGCATGGCCCCTTCAAATGCTATCATTTTCTGTGCGCAGCCTTGGGATAATGCCACTGAAATTTAAATAATAGTCAACAGTAACTGGCCTACCACTCTCACATGTCCAAGTTGGAGTCTTGCTTCTCTTTCCTGCCTTCAGAACTCATCTACAGCTTCCCATTGTGTCTGGGTTCACATAACTCAGGTTAGTCATGTTTGCTGTGCAGAGGCATATGCCACCTTCCTTAGCAACCTCTGCCTCCACTCTAGGCACTGGGGCTCAAGCAGGCCTGACTTTCTATGAGGAAGCATGGGCATTTGTTTCAGTGGTGTGATTTGAGACTAAACAGTGAGACTCCTTACCAATAGGGAGAGTCCTCCCTTCAGGTACCATCACAAACTGGCATCAGACATGAGTCTCTCCTTTCAGCTGCCCATATCCTATGTGCTGACGGGATTTGGGTACCGATCAAAGGAGAAGGTGAATTGTGCCTTGGGATGGTGACTTTTTTTTCTTTTTCTTTTAAAGATGTGGGATATAATTCAGGGTTAGGTATACAGATGTTCATTATGCAGGTACCCTTGTTGATGAGGTATGCCCCTCTCTCCCCTGGCAGTTTCCCTCAACTGCCAATCCCATTCCCCTCCCCTGGCAGTTCCCCACTACTGCCAATTCCTTTCTTGTAGTATTATGAAAATTGTCACTTTTTTCCTACATGAACTGTGGTGCCTCAGTTGGTGCAGTGATGTGAGCACAGGACTATAACTATGAAACATAATTTTAAAAAGAAATAACTAATAAAAGAGCTCATAAATGCTAATACTTTGTAAACACAGAGTTTTATATACATAAGTGAAAAAAAATTAGGCAATATCAATTGGGAAACAAAAAGGGAAAACATCCAAGTACTGTCTGAACACCACAGCGATGACTTGTTCTTATTGCTCAGTCTTATGAAAGCCTAATTCCAACTCTTTTACCAAATCAGCATCCCTATATTTGAATATCATGTTAACACCAATAGAACAATGTTTTATGGGTGATGCAGATATGTAGGACTCCGGGGGCCCTCCACTAAAATTTTAATTATTGTATTGTGTTTTCTAGTTTTGCAATAATTTCATTATCAATCAGCAATCACTTCTGGCTGCTAGTCCTAGCAGACAACTACCCACCTGTCTAGTCAGCCCCCACATCACCCCAGGGGGAATCCCTTTTCTATACTTGGCTCACTCCTTCTCCTCCCCTCCTCGTGACTTGTTTCTTTCAAGTCTCAGTGGCTTAAGAAACTGAATATCCCACCCTCTTAGGGTTGCAGTGGGTGTTTTCAAGACAAGTGAGCTGACAAATATTCCTGGTGTTGGAATCTGATGATCAGACCAACAGAAACAGACAAGGCCAGATCTGCAGTGGGACCAAGTCTTCAGGGTAGGAAGCCTAGACAAGAACATTAAAAATATTTGAGTATGAGAATAACATGACACAAGTGATGCTTTAGGCAGATTTGAATGAAATTAGTCACAAACGATTTTGAAAAGTTAAAAAGAACATTCAGTGCAACATACAAATCTTATTTAAATATATAAACTCTTAAATAGTTTGCTGATAAATTTATACCTTATTAATTTTCTTGTAAATAGTAGGTGGATATCAGCTCATTTAATTATGTAATGAATTATTCTTGATTTGAGATTCTTTAGACATTTTAAAGACAACTCTGCGTACCAAACATTTGCTGGACATATTTCATATACGATCATATTTAATTAATCAACTTGAGATGGTAATTGATATTATATTCATTTTACAGATGAGAAAATTTGTTTAGGTACAAAATGGTCAAGTAGTTTGTCAAGGAACACAAAACTAGGAGGAGGCTAGACTGGGACTCCAAACTCTTGTTGACTGACCTCATTAATAGCTGGACTAGGTGTGGTTACCTAGAAATGCAATTGAAGGGTAAACCTTGAGTTGTTGTCTTGAGAAGGTATGGTCAATGAAAATTTAATGGGGTCTTTGATGCCAGAATACAGTTGGCATGCATATCTAACTGAATTAAACACTCCAGTCCTGATTCAAACCCAAACAGTATGTTCTATATGTCTCTGTGGTGATCCAGGGGCTCACTTTAAGTGTATCTTGAAGAGAAAGCACTGACTCAAAGCAGATGAGGCTCACAGGAATGGAGAAAGCCCTGCTTGGTGGTCATGGATGATAATCTCACAGTCATCGTGACTGGCTCTAAGTGGCCAAGGCTAACTAAATGTCTCTCTGCAGCTCAGACTCTTGTGTAGGACCTCACATGGCTTCCGGGGGTACTAATGGGGTGGCAGATGTGGCCGTAGATAATTATAATATGGACTACAGCAAGGCCTCTCTGCCCCTCCAACTCTAGGTCTGCCTTGCCTCTCAGTTCTGCCCACATGATTCCAGTGCAA
Source organism: Carlito syrichta (assembly GCF_000164805.1). Classification (NCBI taxonomy): domain Eukaryota; kingdom Metazoa; phylum Chordata; class Mammalia; order Primates; family Tarsiidae; genus Carlito; species Carlito syrichta. Next base: position 120,700 of record NW_007247104.1, read on the forward strand.
AGTTCAGCTCCTACACCAGCGTCCATCTTACAATGTTAGGCACCCACTTGTGGTTGGGCACAGTTTCATGCCTATATAATCCCAGCATTTTGGGAGGCCGAAGTGGGTGAATTGTTTGAACCCAGGAATTTGAGACCATCGTGGGCCATATAGCGAAACCTCATCTCTACAAAAAAGAGTGACAGATACCTCCCCTTGTCCCTTTCACTTCAGCACAGGTCTTTGGTACTTGGCCCTGGCCTTTGGGGTGTATCAAACAACTTCTTCCCCCCAAATATAGTATTCTCTCCAAGAGGAAGTCTGAGGAATACAATTTCTTCATCTCATTACATAACCATGGCTGGGATTTTTAACAAGGGCAAAGGTTTATTTGAAGCCCAGAGATTTGATTGATTTTTATATAAAAACTGAGAGAGTGAGGGCAAGTCCATCCACACAGAGGTTGAGAAACTTGCGTTTGGGCTGCTATTTATTTAGAACTGCCGACCAGGAGCTTGTGGCTATGACCAGGCTTGCACACACTGCACTCTGTTGGGGTACATTTTGCTCAAGTTTCATTGCAATCTGGGAGAAAGGCCTGATTTCTTAGTAGGAAATCCAGGGATGCCAAAATTTTCTCTTATTTAAAACATAGAGGCCATTTCCTCCCAGCTTCCTGTTTTGCCTTTATTTTGGATTATGTAGACTTTGCCAATGAATTAGCTCTTTTATTTTTTTATTTTCGAGGTATGGGGTAAACGTGGGGATTTACTTCATAAGTAGGTTGCATGCAAGTGAAGTCTGGGCTTCCAGCAGGCCCTCTCTGCCCCTGATAGCAGACCAGGTACCCAATGTGTTGCCATGTGCCCCCCCACTCATCCCATCCTCCCTCCTCTAGCAGTGTCCAGTGTTGGCCAATTTCACTCTTGTGCTAGTGTGTCCAGTGTTCAGGGCCTGCTTATGAGTGAGAACATGTAGTATTCAGTTCTTTGTAGGAATTAGCTCTTGTGTCAAAAGTCCTTCCCAGCTGTCATTTATCATTTTCTCTTGAATTCAAAGTATTGAAGGGCTACTAGTCAGTGGTGGGAGGGAGGCCACAAGGAAGCAGTTTGTTCCCAGCAGGCTCAGCCATTCAAGATCCATGAGTGCCTCCCTCTACCCACCTTGCCCACTACTGGCTCCTCTTCCGCCCAAAATCCTGACCCAAATCATCTTTTTCCTTCAAACCAATTAGAGATGACGTAAAATCTTCTACCGCAACAAAAACAAAGTTCACTTTTAACACTCAAACTATTTCAAGCGTTCAGAGATGACTCATGATGTGAAAGTTCGTTTGCCTCAGGAATTTAGGAGCATGACGAACCATTTTAACAAAATATGGTGCAATAGGTTTGCTGCTGAAAGAATCTTTCAGTTTGTTTTTCAACAGAGTAATTAAAATAATAGCTAATATCGTTAAGTGATTACACTGTTTACATGAAAGATTTCATTAAGTCCTATGACAGGGGATTATTCTTATCCCCATTTTACAGATAAGGAAACAGATCTGGAGAGAACTGGTGACTTACCTCGAGGTTGCTCAGCTAGTATGGATTTAGGGTCAGGATTCCTACCCCAGTAGTCTGCTCTAGCCTGTGACCTTGGCCGCTGAGCTCCACTGACTCTAGAGGTTGGTTTCCAAGATACCCTCTACTAAAGAAAGAATAAAGGGATACTTCTTTTCCCAGATTTAAATTGTTTTACTGCAAGTAGCAGATTTTTCCTTCTCTGACTTCTGCCAACCCTAACCTCTGCGGATTTAGCCACTGTCCCTCAGTTCGATGCTTAAAGTCGCATTCTCCATCCAGCAGCCAGGCAGTTTTGTCCCACACGTTCCTTTCCTGCCTCACATTCTTGCACTTGCTGCGCCCTCTGCCAGGAATGCTCTTCCCCAGTGGTTTGCACAGCTGGTTCTTTCCATGGGCTGCTCAAAAGTCCCCTTCACACAGAGGCCTTTGCCGACAACCTCCCAAGTGATGATGATATTTCCCTGTTTATCTCTTTCATAAGAAATTCCCTTGTTCATGTGTTTCTTATTATTGTTGCTCTCCTTTCATCAGGAAGGCTGGGTAGGAACCAAGTCTGTCTTGTCCCCATCGTCTCCTTATATTGCCTAGAGTTGGCCCATAGTGGATGCTCAATAAATATTTGCTGACCAGGCGCAGTGGCTCACGCCTGCAATTCCAGCACTTTGGGAGGCCAAGGTGAGATGATGGCTTGAACTCAGGAGTTCAAGCCCAGCCTAAGCAACATAGAGAGACCTCGTCTTTACAAAAAAAAATGTTTTTAAATTAGCCAGGTGTGGTGGCATGTGCCTGTAGTCCCAGCTACTCAGGAGACTTAGGTGGAAGGATCACTTGAGTCCCAGAAGTTGAGGCTGTGGTGAGCTGTGATTGTGCCGTTGCTTTCCAGTTTGAGCAACCTAATGAGACTCTGATTCAAAAAAAAAAAATGGGACCAAAGGGAGGCCCAAACTCTACCTGTATGATAACTACTTAATCCTGAATTGTACTTACCTTTAAAGTAAAAAATTAAAATTAAAATTACAAAAAATAACATTTGCTGAGTGAGCAAATGAATGACTGAATGAATGCATTAATGCATAAAATCTAATTGTTAGCCAAACTGAAAGGAGTATAGTGAATTTTTCAAGAGGAAACCTTTCCTTCATACTTCAGCCCTGTGAGAAGCACACTCAGGGGTTCAGAGATAAAGGCTTGTCTTGGCCACACGTGGGAAATACCTTGCTCAGTGGAAGTGTAACTGGATGGTGAATTCGTTTTATTTTTAAATAGAGCTGCCAATGTCTCTTAAGAAACATTTGTAAGATGTGGAAGTAGAGAAAAGTGAATACATGAGCCGGTCATTGTCACACCTAGGTATGTGTCCAGATCAGATCTGGACTTTATAGGAAGCCCGCTTTGGCTGTGGTGTGGGTGAGAGCGTGGATAAGGGTGACCAGAGGCAGGGAGAGCAGAGGTGGAAGATGCTGGGTGCTGGCTGTAAGATGGAGGGAGACTAAGAGGGAGGCAGCACCAGAAGTTGGAGAGGAATTGGGCCTGGTGTCAGGCCTGGACCACTGAGGCCATGATGGTGGGGAAAAGAGGTCCTCTTCAATTCTCAAATCTGTCATTTTTTCCAGAGTGCCTCCCATTTTCCTCTTCCTCATTTTGAAGCCTATCTCCACCACTCCCCCAACAGCTCACCAGCACCAGGCCATTTCCAGCCCACCAACAGTGACTGCCTCTTTTCTCCAAATGGGTCAGCTTCTGCTTGCATTTTGAGGCCCCTCTTCCTCTTCACGCTGATTCCAAGGACTCCCCTGTTTCTCCTCTCCGGATAAGCCCACCTCCCCACATCTGAATCTTTACTCTCTGCTGCCTCCTGCTGTCTGTGCCATCTACTCCTGAGCCCATCACCTCTCACTGTCTCAGGACTTCCCTCTTGCAGTCCCCCTCTCCTTACAGTCTACTCCCAGGCACATTGGGTGAACTTGCACCTCTAATGCTTGGATACACTTTTCCTTGCCCCTCATGTTCCCCTCAAAATGTACTCCCAAATGCTTATCTTCCCTTCACAGCATAATTTCTTGAAAGAGTTGTCTAGAGTTGGTCTTTCCATTCTCTCAACCCACTCCAGCTGGGTTTCCATTTCCAAATGTCCCTGATACAGCTCTTGTCAAGACCACCAATGGCCTCTGAGTTGACAAATCCATTGGCTCCTTATTGATCATCTGTGACCTCTCAGAAATAGCCAACACTACCCTCTCCTTGAAACATCCCTGACTACACTGCCCCAGTTTCCCCCTACCTCACCGAACTCTCCTTCTCCATCCCATTTGCTGGGTCTTCTTTTATTTGAGCTTCTAAAGGTTTATCTCCTTTTGAGGACTGAGTCCTGAGCCCCTTCTTATCACTATTCTTCGGATAACCCCATTCCATTCATAACTTTAAAGACCATCATCTTAACAATGACCTTCACATTTGTGTCTCCAACTCAGCTTCTTTCCCAAATTCCAAATTCATGTCTATCTGCCCACTTTGCCACTTTCTATCCAACAGGCATCTCACATTTAACATGTCCAAACTGAAGTGCTGATTCTCCCTACATATGCTTCTCCTCCAGTACACCCCAACTCAGCACATGGCACCGTCCTCTACCCAATAACTTTCCCTCTCCCCTCACACCCAGCCATCAAAGGATTCCTGTTGCCTCAGTCTCAAAATATGTTTCCATCTCTCCTACCAGCACCCAAATCTCGGTCCTTATATCACCATCCTGGATAATTGCAAAGACTAATTCTCCTCCCCGATTCCAACACCAGCAGGGTCCATTCTCCACAGATCTTCCAGAGTGGTATTCACTACATACAAAACTGATGCCACTCCTGATTTAAAATACCCAAAGGCTTCCCATGGCACTGGAAACCTCATATCCTGACCCACAACTCCCTACCTGGTAAGGACTGATCCTACCTCATACCCTGATATTCTGACATTATTGCCCCTCTTCTCTTCTCCAGCCACACTTGCCTTTATTTAAATCTTTCAGTGCATCGAACCCGGTCCTGACTCGGGGCCTTGGAATTTGCTTGTTCCTCTATCTGGGACGCTTTTCTTCCACATCTGCTGTATTAATCATGCTTTTTATAGTTTGATATTTTATAAAACTTTGCCATCTTGCAGGCTTGCAGACCCTGGAAGGGAACTGCCCTTGAAAGTTTAGCTAGTCCTCCTTTGATATGCAAACCAACCAACCAACCCAGGGCCCATCCCTCCAACCACCTCCATTGTCAAACTCTCACACAACAATTCAGTATCCTCCCAGCCCTAATAGAGACCAGCTGTATAACCCAGAGCCTGCTGAAATTATTCAAGTTATTGAATCCTAAACTCTCATAGCATCCCTACCCTACCTCACCCATTTCCTCCCACAGAAACCCCAGTGAGGGTTTTGGCCCACACTATCCTGCACTTTTTGTGCCTACTGACTGACCCAGGTCCTTCTCATCTGTGGTGTGGCATGCCCCTTCCTCTTGGAACTGTGAGTAATAAACTTTTCTTTCAAGGCATGGTCTCTGTGTCAATCACCTTCCCATAGCTGGTTAAAACAAATTTCATATGCATTTTAAAGCACATGTCCATGGCCTATGGTCAAGGACTTTCTGTCATTCAAGTTCAAGCTCAAATGTAAGTTTCTCATAGAGATCTTCCTTGACCATCCATCCAAAGAGACCACCTGGCCACTGTCCATCATAGTACCCAATTTTATTTTTATTATAGCACTTTTTACACATGATAACTTTATTGTTTGTTTTTGTCTAGTTCACCATCCTAGGATAGATATACAGACAGGCAGGCCTGGTTTTGAGAGGTTCACAATTCACTATTCTAGAGATGGGGGATACCCTCACTCATCTCAGAATGAGGAGTCTATCAAGAACATTTCAATCAATGTGACTAACAGAGTGACTAACTGCCAAAATTCACTTGGCCTCAGTTAACAGCCAAGAGTTCAAGACAGCAAGTAGAGTTTTAATATAGACAGATGAGACAGAATAAACTCCAAATGAATAAAAAATCTTAACATAAAAAATTAAATCATATAAGTACTAGATGAAAACATAAATGAATTTCTCCTTAAACTTGATATGGGGAAAGTTTATTTATAATTTAAAATCCAGACACAATAAAAGAAAAGATTGATAAGCTTAAGAACATTAAAATTAAAAATGTCACATGGCAAACAAAACACCATTAACAAAATTGAAAGGCAACTGACAAATTAGAAGAAAATATTTATGACATATCGCACAGACCAATGTTAGTATCCTTAATATATAAATAACTCTTTAGAAGTTGAGAGACAAAGGACCAGTAATGAAATAGAAAAATGGGAAAAGAACGTGATCAGACAATTCACACAAAAGGATACAAAATTGGTCTTCAAACATATGGAAAAGTGATCAAACTCAAAATTAGGAAAATGCAAATTAAAACAATACTGAGATACCATTTCTCACTTACCATACTAACAGAAATTAAAAGACACAACGCTCTAGGCAAGACTATGAAGAAGCAGAGATTCCTACATGGTTGGTAGGAATGCCAACAGGCATAACCTGAGGAGGGAAACTGAGCAATACCTAACAGAACTCTATGTGTATTTACACTTTGACTCACTACTGAGAGTCCCTCTTGACGATCTCTCTCAACAATACAAAAATACATATGCACAAGATTATTCAAAATAGCAAGGTTTATAGTTGCAAAATATTGGAAGCAATGTAAATGCTTCTAAGTAGAAAAGTGGTTGACTAAATTATGGTACATCTATGTAATGGAGTACTATGCAGCTGTAAAAAAGAATGTATAATCAATGATTTGAGCATTTTTTTCATGCACATATTTGTTGCCTGTATATCTTTGGTGAAGTGCCTGTTAAAATAATTTACACAGGCCAGGCTCAGTGGCTCAGCCTGTAATCCCAGCACTTTGGGAGGCCGAGGCCAGAGGATTGCCTGAGCCCACAGGTTCAAGACCAGCCTGGGCAACTTAATGAGCCCTCATCTCTACAATAAATAAGAAATTAGCCAGATGTGGTAGCATGCACCTGTAGCTCCAGCTACTTGGAAGGCTGAGGCGAAAGGATTGCCTGAGCCCAGTAGGTCAATGCTGGGGTGGCTGTGAGCTTGCCACTGCACTCCAGCCTGGGCGACAGAGTGAGACTCCAACTCAAAATAAATAAATAAATAATAAAATAAAATAAAAATAAAAAATTTACACTTTTAAAAATTTTGTTTTATTGTTATGTCAGTCAAACTCACAGTTTAAGCATATATGAGGGAGGACCCCCAAAAAACCCAGAATTTATTTATAAAAAATTGTGTATTGTTCTTACATGTTTAAACTTCAGTCAACTTCAAAATACTCTCTGTTTGATGCAATACACCTATCAAAACACTTTTTCCACTGCTCAAAGCAGTTTTAAACTCATCAACTGGGATGCCTTTTAGTACTTCTGCTGTTTTTGGTCTCATCTCTTCCACATTGCAAAATATTTCCCTTTGAGGACTTTTTTCATCCAGGAAAACAAAGGAAAGTCACTTGGGGGCAAGATTGGGTGAATCGGGAGGGTGGGGCATGAGGTTCATGCTGTTTTAGGTCAAAAATTGCTGAACACTCAGTGAGGTGTGGGCAGATGTGCCCATAAATCACCCATCATGAAATTAGCAAATGCATTGAAAGAACTGCCAAAAAAGATTCACTGAAGCTGAATGCAGTCTCTCACAACAATGCTAGCTGGTACACTGATGATGATGAGTTACTAGAATACTTACCTGGTGGGGGAAGTCTGTACTACAAGGGACTCATCCTCTAAAAAATAATTCTGGTTTTTTGGGAGCCCCGTCTCATATGCTGGTAGATACAGAAATAAGTATATTTGTAAAGTTTGTATGTGTGTGTGTTAGTATACATACAAATATTTTCTAGCCTGTTCTTTAAGAGGAATTAGCATCAATAATGCACCAATAGCAAGGAGCATATCTAGCTTCTCAAAATTGGTTTTAAAGTACCATTTTTCAGCCGGGCTCGGTGGCTCAGCCTGTAATCCCGTGCCTTTGGGAGGCTGAGGTGAGCAAATTGCCTGAGCCCGCGGGTTCGAGCCCCGCCTGGGCAGCAAGACTTCATCTCTACAATAAATCAAAAAATCAGCCGGGTGTGGTAGTGCATGCCTGTAATTCTGGCTACTTGGAAGGCTGAG